>NC_140934.1:168908088-169138088 GCF_014529385.1 Adiantum capillus-veneris | reverse complement strand
TGAAATATTTGGCCCCTCACATTTCCAATGCACTCTAACTGTCAGTGTAGATGATGTTGGGAGTGTCCTATCCAACACCCAAATCAACCATAAGGCGTCTGAGCCATATTCACTTAACTGTAGCTGTGAAGACTGCCCTATACTCAGCTTCACAATCAAAAGTGGCCATATTACTCGCTTCTTGATCAATCATGATATGCATGAGATGTCAAGCATAAACAAAAATCACTTGTGAACACTTGTGTGTCATAGAACCAACCCAATTAAAGTCCAAAAACGCATGCAAGTCTGACAGTAATGATTTGCCTTTGGGATAAAATAACCCAAGGTATAAAGTGCCAGTCAAGTATTGAGAGATCCTTTTAACAATTTGCCAATGCTTAGATCTTGAGCTATGCATAAAGCTGATAACCTATGAGAATGTAGACTGAATATCCAACCTCATATTGCATACATAAACAAGGCATCCAACAAAAAGATCTCCAGCATCATGAAGACTCAATTTCAAACCTAATTCAACCAAAACTAAGATCGTGAACTATACATTTGTCATCCACAAATTTGGCAACAAGAGGGTTGGGGAGGGGGCGAGCGAGCCAGAGGGGGTGATAGGTAGGGAGGTCGAGGGCGAGGCGAGAGGGGGTGAGAGGGTAGGCACGTTGAGGGCGGGGCAAGGGGGTTGGGTAGGGCAGGTGGGTCGAGGGCGGGGCGAGAGGGGGTGAGAGGGTAGGGGGAGGGGCGAGTGAGGGGTGGGTGAGTGAGGCGAGGGCGAGAGGGTAGGGGGAGGGGGTAGTGGCGAGAGGGTAGGGGGAGGGGTGGGTGAGTGAGGCGAGGGCGAGAGGGCGAGGGGGTAGGGGGAGGGGGTAGGGGCGAGTGGAGGGAGGGATAGGGAAAGAGATAGCTGAGTGGGGTGAGTGAAGGATGGCGGTGTGATGGCAAGAGAAGAAGGGTGATGGAGGGATGGGGAAAGAGATAGCTGAGTGGGGCGAGTGAGGGATGTTGGTGTGAGGGCGAGAGAGCAAGAGAAAGAAGGCTAGTTGTGAGAAGTGGAACGAGAGAGGTAGTAGGATGAACCAAGATAAAAAGGAAAAGAGAGAGATAGAGGCCAAAGAGTGAGATAGCGGAAGAGACATCAGGGAGATCTCATTGAATGAGAGAGAGAGAGAGAGAGAGAGAGAGAGAGAGAGAGAGAAGGATGATAATATTTCTTTCCAAGTAGACACGAGAAGGAAAACAACAAAATTATATATTTTACTATATTGTGCTCTTGGAATATGAGATTTTTCAATACATATAGTAGTTACACTTATATTTATGTGAACCAAGTATGTACGTAGAACAGTTAAATATAACTAGTATTCAAAAAATTCATCCCTTATGGAATTTTTTGGAAAAAAAGTGTATATTTTAAAAAATAACATTTTCATTATTATTAAGTTTTTATATTAAAATTATATTAGTCAAGAATAAAACTTATCACCTAGAATACACACACACACACACACACGTGTGTGTGTGTGTGTGTGTGTGTGTGTGTGTGTGTGTGTGTGCGTGTGTGCGTGTGTGTGTGTGTGTGTGAGATATATATATTGAATCTATGTTAATATTTAAGGAAAGTATATTGTGAATTGTTTTTTAGTTGAACTTGTTTCAGTTATTTTTTATCATCAATTTGAATGTGATTTATTCAATATTTTTTTATTTTTCATGTCCAAAAGATAATTTCACATTACTTTTCAAAATTTTTGTATGTTTTTTGGAACAAAAGGTGTGTTTATGTTTATTATAGTTGTACTTAATTTTAATGTGATAATCTAATTGAATCATGCATTTTGTTCTTTAATGTTGGTATGGTATATTTTCCTTACTTGGTTTTAATTTATTATTAATTTACCAAAACCATGTACACAAGGTCCTCTTCAAAAGTCTTAGAGTTTTTTATTACCTCTATTATGTAAACATGATAGTTTTCATGGAAAGCAACTTTTTTCCCCCAAAAAAGGATTATTTATTGATTTATTATATTGTATCTAATACATCAATACGAAGAATTGTAGGAATGTGTGTACTTCTCTTAAAGAGAAGAAGAGCAACACATGTATATTTTTAAAAAATTAATCGCTAGGAAGAATATTATTCCTAAAATTGAATACAAATTTATTATGAAAGCACACTTTTTCTAATGTAAGTTTTTTGTATAAGTAGAAAAGTGTTTACCTAAATGCTAGTCGTGTTTCTTTGTCATATTCATGGCAAGCAATTTTTTTCCCAAAAAAGGATTATTACTTATTTATTGTATTTTATCTAATATATCAATAATAAGAATCATGCATATGTGTACTTCTCCTAAAGAGAAGGAGAGCAATATATGTTTATTCTCAAAAAACTTATTAGTTTTTATTTAAAAAAATTAATTTCTAGGAAGAATATTATTCTTGAGGTTGTATATAACTTTATTGTGCAAGCACATTTTTTTAATGTAAGTTTTTTTGTATAAGTAGAAAAGTGTTTACTTAAATGCTTGTCATGTTTCTTTGTCATATGACATGCTCTATTTTGATGTAGGAGTGTTAAGATATTGATTTTGTATCAATTTGTATCCCATGTAGATTACTATGACTTTGTAAAATATTTATTTCATTAGAATATACAAATTGTATTAAAAAATAACAGTATTTTATTAAATTTGTATACAAAATAAAATAAAATTCATAAATACATATGTTAGTGTTTTTCTCAAAGAGAATACAAAAAGAAAAAGTAACAAAATTATATATATTACCATACTACTCTCATGGATATATGAGATGGAGCAATACAATAAGCCAATATTGAATAACAAACGATGCCGAATTTAATTAATATAAGTTTGTCTCTTAGGAAGACAATCGCTCAAGGAAATGGAACTCAAATATATTTATTTTGGTATTTAAATATTATTCTATATGTATTTTTGTTGTGGCAATGATTATATCTTATTTTTGAACCCAAGTATCATTGGTCCATCTAAATCCTAGTAAAGAAATTTACTTCTAATATTATGTATCGATAGAGAATAATTGTAGTATTTTAAAACTATTTAAATATAGTTTAATGACTCTAAAAATCTACAATACAAATGTTTAATATGTAGGAATAATTGTAACTATTTTACAAATACATAGTAGTTACCGTAGGTAGAAGGAGCTGATAGTGTAGACATGAGTCGGTGGACAAAATATGAAGCAATGAAGATGTCTATAGACAAATTGCAAAAAGTCACTTTGGAAGTTATAATTGTTTTTAACAAAATTTATGATTTTTATAATTCATGTAATACTTTTAATACATTGGTATTTAATATCGTATTTAATATATACTACCTACGTTAAATATACGATATTAAATATGTACTATCTACATTAAGTTCATAGTAATATTTACTCTGTTCTCTTATGATAATTTGAAGTATTACTACTTGAGTCATTGATAACATGTTGATTGCTAATAGCTTGGAGCTCAAGACAAATTCTTGGATTACTATTATCACACTTATATATATATTATTTTACCGAATGAATTTTGTATTTACTATTCTAGAAAAAAAACATGTTTTGCTAAATTTATGTACAAAATAAAACAAAATTCATGCATAAACATTGTCTATTTTAAAATATTTACAAAAAAAAAACATAATTTGAAAAATTAATATACCATAATTACTCAATAAAAAAGAAAGCTCTGTTAAAAAAAACTTCGAAGCTTTTTAATCCAAGGCAATTGTGAAAGGAAGTCTTTAGCAAGCAAGAAATATAGAGTAAGGAGAAGTTTCCCAATTTTTACATCTAGCTATGGGGCTTCATGTTCTAGAATCTGCATGCAAAATCACTTAATTTCCATGCATCCAACTCTGCATCAATAAGTTTTCATGCTTCTCATACCATTCTTCAGTATTGGTAGTATCAAAGGGTGGGAGATGGTGGATCTTATTAACGTAAACTTGTCTTTCAGTGAGGTAATCTATAAAAAAATAGAATCTGGGTCAATCATTCCTTCTAATATTTGAGCATTATCCCATACGTGCATCTTGGTTTATGATACTAATGAAATGTTATATCCAAGCCCAAGGGATTGTTGGCAATAATCTTCCCAAAATGCTCATGAAATAGATGTTGCGACACACTAGTGAAGTTAAGTCGGAAGGTATGTTACTCTGAAGTCTTGAAGATCACAAAAAAACACATTCCAAACTTTTGATTCATCATCAAAGCTTTTTTTGCACGTATAGTGTCTCTTAAAGGGTGCATCAATAAATCATGAGCATCAATGTACAATATATCACATCCTACAGTATTCTCTTGAGTAATTTGTTCTTGTGCCCATTAAATATTATGAGAAAAGATGGTTGAAGATTTAGTGCAAAATTTTGGTTGACCATCCACATAAATTTCCCACGCGAGAAACGTATTTAGTACTAAGTACCCAGTACTTGTTGTATTTGCTATTTTTTGAATGACTTCAACTCGCAATAACAAGATGCCGCAGTTGCATACTGGAAAATTATTTTCTTTACGCATTCAAGAGGCAATGCATATAAACATGTCATTAAATCCATCTGCAACCGAGAGAAAAACGTTCAATTTCAATGCTATATACCAACAAAAAAATAGTCATAAGATTTTTAACTTTCTTGAACACACTTTGGTTTAGTGAAGTTAAAAGATTATAAGAAAATTACTTATTGCATTTTACTAATTATAATCATTTCTAAAATGAAGGCAAGGACGGAATCATACACAAAAAGTTGGATTCTTTTTTACTTTTAATTTATGAAAGCATATGACGATTAGGTTCTTGATTTTTGCTATCGTAAATTCAAGTGAGATTTTATACATTGAAAGTCAAGGATGTGTTGTAACTTTGGATGTATATTTGTATTTTTTTGTTAACAATAAAATTGTATATGTCTATAAAATGTAGTCCTTAAGTACAATGATCGAATATGAAAGATTATTAATTTAATAATGTTGTATGGATGCTTTATGAATGAACACTAAGTAAAGAATAAAAGCCCATATTATCTATTTTTTAAGTATTATCCATTTTTTATCTTCATGAATACAAATTATAAGCATCCGACATAGTATACTAATACTTATTTTATTTTAAACTACAATGGAATTTTAAAAAATCAATGAATAAATACAAATAGGATATTAATGTTAAATTTAAAAATGTAGAACACATTATACTAAGTTCTATGTCTCGCTTGTACATAATTAGTGAGAACTCACCCTATAGAGAGTCATGCAATAAGTAGTAGCCACCACACAAAGACTAAAATGCAACTAAATGTAAAGAGAGACCTCCAATTTTTGACATTAATAAGTAACAAAATATGAAATACCAAACTCCACAAGAGGTGCCATAACGTTTGGGGCTAGATTCTTTAGCCCATTGTTGTGTGAGATGGTCAAAACTTCCCCTTTACTATGAAGCTTCATTGTGTCATCTTCTTGTGTAAGAGTGTATAAGAATTTGTCACCTTCCTTCCTTTTTTTTTGTGCTATTATGTGTGTGTATGTCAACATCTTCCCCTTCTATATCTCTCTTTTCCTTCTCCATCATGGCAAGGTCAATGGTTATATTTCATGGCCAAGGGTGCAAGCCCACCCTTGCTCCCAACAATATTAGTCTGAGAATTGTTGACAAAAAAACTTGAGGATTCCAATGGTGCAGAATGATTTCCTGAAACCCCTAGATAAGTACTCTTGACAAAAGCGTCACTTGGCTTGGTAAAACTTGTTGTACTTCTTATACTTTCTTCTGCTTGTGCACTAATTTGTGATGCTTCTTTCAGCTCGTCCAAGATTTTGAGTTGAGGTGAAATTCATACTCTTCTTTTGCATCTACTCATAGCACTCTAGTGCATGTCCCCTTCATCTCTTTCTGCAACAGTTTTTGGTATTTGTGGCACAATGGTGGGAAGCTTCTGTTCCGTGATTTCTCTCGCCCATAGCAACGATTGTGCACAAAGTGACACGCCTACAAGATGCATGCATAGGTGGTTGCATTTGGACAGAATCTCTTTTCCCTTTGCATATGCAGCCATCCAAAACTTCTGAAGCTTTCTTGGGAGCGCTACATTCGGCACACATTGACCAAAGCACCTCCAAGAATGACATGTTTTTGCAATAGGATCCAACTATGTGCGTGCAAAACACGATTTACAACTGGTTTACGCGTAGGTACAAAGCGACGGAAAAGCCCTGTTTTGGGTGCATTACGAGGTCAGATGAGCGAGCAGTTTCGGAGGTGTATTCACCTCATGTTACACTTCACATGGTACCAATCCATGTTCAATTTGGAGCGTCAAATCACTCATTCTCGCGAGACTCATCTACTTGGGCGTCGAACAATGGTGTCCCAGGAACTAAAAATAGCCGTTCCACACTCCGATCGAACAAAACACGATCTACAACCAGTTTACGCATAGGCAAAAAGCAACGGGGAGGCCTAGTTTTGGGTGAGGTGTATTCACCTCATGTAACACTTCACCCGTACCAATCCATGTCCAATTTGGAGCGCCAAATCACTTGTTCTCGGGGGTCTACTTGGGCGCCAGACAACGACGTCCTAGAAACTAAAAGTAGCCGTTCCACTCTCCGAGAGCAGACACAAATCACACCGGATGGGGGTGAGATGGTCCAGCCTTGTTCTATTCACTCTATGCATTCAATGAGTTTTACCTTAATCGTCCACCAAATATGATCGCCAGAGTCGATTTTGGTTTGCTTTTTATGAAAAAATGTCGAAATCAATCGCCTATGTATGTGTAGGGCGGCTCCTGTAAGACTATGGTGGATACACCAATGTAGGGTTCATAATTGATTAAGCATAATTACATAACTAATTAAGTGCATAAATACTAATCCACTTGCTAATCAAGATTAGCACACAATGTAGAGAAATAGGATAGCTTACATTGATTCAAGAGAGAGAGTGTAATGTGTACAATGGGCTCTTGATATAGGAGTAGGAGAATTGATAGGAATGAGCCACACAACCTAGTAGGTAGAATGCAATGTGGCATTCAGGTGGTATGCAAGGTGTAGGGTTGCTTCCCACTAGAGTGTGTGCGAGTAGATATTTCAAGTGTTGTGAGTGTCCGCATGTATGCATACTTTGATGCCGCATGACGAAGGTCTTACCATGTGTCATGACAATGTCTAGTCCTCTTACATATGTTGCATATTCATAAAATTTTCCTCAAAGATACATGTGTAGACATACATTTCAATGTGAGCTTGATGCACATGTGCTTCATACATGGTGGATTGAGCATACATATGTACGATTGCAAATAAGTATAGCTCCCCCTTGAATTTTGATCCTTGGTCACACTGATTGTGAAGAGGTGCTTCACAATGTTCAAGGTTCGCAATCTACAAAAGAAACAAGCTCTGTTGTGTAAAAGCTCTGTTGATATACAATTACATAAGATAGACCTCCAAAAGAAGGAGCTATTGGTGGTTTTGGCCCTTGGTGGAGATTCGACATATGATTTTTAAGGTATGAAAATAAAGCATTTTAAATTAAAAAAAAAAGAGTTGCAACGGTAGCAAAATTTTGCAAAGCGAGCGTAACGTGGAGTTGCAACTGGTGGGTGATGGATTAGCCAGAGGGATTAGTAGGCCAACTGGCGATCATGAGGCAATGTTGGAGTGAGAATCTTGGTAGTGATCATCGAGACAGTGCTTCAGGTGATTACGAAGAGATGGAGAGTGACCCGAGAGTGAAGTCGGTTGAGGAGGTGGCTCCGAATGAGCAGGTCGGTAGCGAGACCGATGGGGATAATGACGAAGACAGCCGACAGGTCGATGGCTCAAGGCACATGATTGAGCCTGGGCAGCAAAAATAAAGCAGTTGATGAGCAGTACAGAGGTAGTTTTGAGACAGAAGCGAGTTGTAGGCTGCAGTTGTAGTGAGAAGGCTTGAGCCGAGATCGCGCTTCAGTAGGCTGACACAGGTGAGTGCATCAGATTTGGCGCCAATGGGTAAGCCGAGGACAGCAGAGGCAAGTGGTGGTTGTGCTATGATGGCGATAAAAACAAGGTTAGCGCAAGGGGACAAGCAAGACAGGGGATGAGCTTGGATGTATATGTAGTATTCGAAAACAGACGGCAAGTATGGAAAGAGAGAGAAGAGAAATGTGATGGCGCAAGTTTTCTCTTGAAGCCTTCAAATTCAAGACTCACATGCCTAAAGACGCAAAATTCAACACACTTAACACTTGGCTTAGACCTGCTGACTTCTCTACGCCACTTAGCATGAGACCAGTGAGACACCTAAAAGGGAAAAGGAAAATATTTTCAAAGAAAATAGAATGATTATTAATTAAATGAATCTAATAAAGTTAAATATTCCCTACAATGTTGCTCTGATACCACTTGAAAGGCTATGGTTGATACACCAATGTAGCGTTCATAATTAATTAAGCATAATTACAATAACTAATTAAGTGCACAAATACTAATCCACTTGCTAATCAAGATTAGCACACAATGTAGAGAAATAGGATAGCTTCCATTGATTCAAGAGAGAGAGTGTAATGTGTACAATGGGCTCTTGATATAGGAGTAGGAGAAGTGATAGGAATGAGCCACAAAACCTAAAAGGTGGTATGCAATGTGGCATTCACACGTGATGAGAGGTGGCCACCTTCGTGGTATGCAAGGTGTAGGGTTGCTTCCCAATAGTGTGTGTGAGAGTAGCACCATTAGGGGTAGTTCGCGTAGACATTGGATGGAAGTAGGTTTAAAACCCTTAAAACCCTAACAACTCCCGTCTATTCTAGAGGTCAAATAAGGTGTCAATCGTTTTCACGCCTAGCACCCCAATCGTCGCTATGTGATTGGCAACACTAAATTGAACATAAAATTGAAAATACATACTCTTTTATGTACGTAGTGAAGCATGTGGGTAGTCCAAAACGGTTTACTCAACCTAGTCTAGCTTCTTCATCAAACATATGAGTTTTTGAACTCTCTGTTTGGCGTATATAGCTCAATCTCCGCCGTCGTCTCCAAAAAAGCAAAAACTTCCAGATTTTCTAGGGCTCCGTACACATTCCATAACTCCGTCGTCGGAGGTCCAACCTATGCAAGTAGACACTCTAGAAAGGTCTACTCGAGCTAGGCTATAACCCTATCTACTTACTTCATACACTATTTCTACTGTTTGGGCATAGCAAGCTGACGAAAATGGGATCTAGAAGAGGGAAAACCCTGTTTTCTTCCTAATCGGTGAGCGTGACAGCGTTATGCACACCGTGCAACCATGTTTTTCAGCACTTACAACCATGCCCACATATGCATACATCATCCCTTCAATATTTCACACATTCAAAACAAACGACATATGGTTTGAAGATCCGTAATGTGAGTTATAAATTGACCACGCTCTCTTTAAGCAGAAAAATACAGAATTTGTGATTAAAGAGAGCTTAATCAAGTGATTTGAGGCCCGAACTGCATTCAAATCCTTTCAGATCAATTGCAAACTGAACATACATGAACTAAACTTTATCTATGTCAATCCAAACCAGTCATACATGTACTTAATCCACCTGATTAAGCCTCCCTTTTCCCATATGTGTACGTGTACTCCATCATAAAGAAGCCTCTTCGTGAGCGAACACACTCACACACATAGCATACACCTTCTGGACAAGTCACATTGTGCAAGTCGTTGCTATGGGCAGGAGAATTCACAGAACAGAGGCTACCCACCATTGTGACGAGCCTGGCCCATATGCCATAGTCAGGGCATCGTCCACCATGACATTCAGCAAGCATCCACCATGACATTCCGCAACAAACTCTCTCTGGATGGGTCCATCCTTGCTGCAAAGACCCCAGCATCACATCACCCCCAGCAAGTCTTGCATCATCCGTAGCTTGTCCTCAACGTCTGGAAATGTGGCCAGAAGCCTAGTTCTGATACCTTGAACCATGACGAGAAGAGCACACCTATGGGGTTATATTAAAAGGCAGGGGCGATATTAAAAGGTTAGAGATTTGCGTGCTTACAACACAAAAATAGTCCAGAAAAGTCTTCTTCCATAGAGTCCAGAGTCAAGCTTGGGCTCCAAACTATGTAAGAAATATATATATATATATATATATATATATATATATATATATATATATATATATATATATATATATATATATATATAGAGAGAGAGAGAGAGAGAGAGAGAGAGAGAGAGAGAGAGAGAGCGCTCCTACTTGAATCTCTTCAAAAACAAAAGAGGGAAACAAGCTTAAAAGCTCACATGAAAGGCTTTCAGGTTCAGAAGCCTGCTCTTGACTCGGACCTCTCCTCCCTTCACTCTGTCTTCAACCTGGTGGGTCATGAGCATGCCATGTTCTCTCCCCATCTCAAGCAGGAGGCTGAATTTGAGGGTAAAGTGCAGCCCCTCCAGATTCCCACTTCATTGCAAAGCAACAGCATCAAAACCTCAACACCTGTAGGAGAAAGGGGCCTTCGAAGCTGACCAGAGTGAACCTATGGAGGTTTATTGCATCCATCATCACAATCTAACACTTTGGATCTCCATGAGCTGCAAATATGCCAACAAAGGGCAGCAACCATCTGAGTAAATTTCCAGAGCACATGGGCGAGAGAGGCTGTGAATCTCCTCTAGAAGACAACCATTTTTTGGAGGGTTTTGCCTTCCAATAACATGAAACACAGCATGGATTTGACCTCCTGTGATGAATTTTGCATGTATCAGTTCAAAGTGCGCAATTGCATGCACGGAAGAAGCCGTGATTGGACTGAGTGCCCATTTGCCCATCCTGGCGAGAAAGCCAGGCATAGGGACCCTCGCTGTTTTAACTACTCAGGAACAGCATGCCCTGACTTTCGTAGGGGAACATGCAGGAAAAGTGTTTCCTGTGAACTCTCACATGGGGTTTTTGAGTACTGGCTAACCCGGCTCACTACCACACCCAGCTTTGCAAAGATGGAAAGACTTGTAAGCGCCATGTTTGTTTCTTTGGGCATTCATCATCCCAGCTTCTTCACGTTCCTCCTGATACACTCAACAATGATCAGTTTTCCATGACCGTGCCTTGGCATCATCAACAAACGCCATGACATGCTATTTTGAGGGCTCCCTCAAGCAACCACCATTGTTCACAAAAAATAGCTATGGTGCTAACGGGTTTTTTGACAATCTCAGCCCTAGAAGCATGCCTAGCTTCCCAATAGAAGGTCATCAAAATGCAATGAGTAGTGCTCTTAGACATAGCATAGAGCACTTGAACAGAGGTCCCCTTGAAACAGACTTGGAACATTATACCAACTACAATAGCTATAGCCATCAGGGCATGGCTTTCGAGGATCTTTCAACCAAGTTTGAGCTCAACAGCGATCAGAATCATAGCCATGGCTACTGTCCTGTCACACGTGGTCTGCTTGTTGCAGATAATCACGGATATAAAGATAGCCAAAGCCATAGCTACTGCCACATCAGAAGCCCTCATTCTTCCCCCCTCAAGAAAGCGAAAGTCAAAGCCAACGCAAATTTCCGAAATCAGCTCGCAATTGCAAACCTAAAGGGCAGCCTTGATCAGCTCATGTCTCCTACATCTATCCGTGTAGGGAATGTTTTCTCACCCCCTCCACTCTCCACCCCCTTTATCACTTGCTGAATCACTGTCAAACAAGGAAACAACCTGGAGTGAGGCAAGATGCTCTCAAACTTTCTGCAGCTGAAGTTGCCTTCAGTAGCAATGTGGTGCACCAAATGCGCTTTAAAGAGAACTTAGATTTAGGACTAAAGACATGTGAAAATGAGCTTATTGTCAGAGAGAGAGAGAGAGAGAGAGAGAGAGAGAGAAATGAAATGTTATATTAACGTCTTCAAAAGGCCAAAATGACCTATGAGACCAAAGCGTTACAATGTGGTGAATCTGATACAAAGTCAGAGTAACAAAATGAAATGACAAAATGATAAATAAAAGTACTATGGGATCCTAAACTAGTAGGTGTGAACTAAGCAGCTAGCTGGGATAGCTAAATCACGTCACAAGAAATCCAGCATCGGTCGCTAGCAGATCTCATCAATCTCCTCCATGGACAGTAGTCTGACCGGGCGTAGTGCATGTTGGGCCAAAGTGATCCGAATCCCCTGATGTAGCCTCCGTCAATGCTGCATAGTCCTCCGCAATCGTGGGCGTCTGGATCTCCCCAGCTCAGTCGCTCGATCGATCAATGTGCCTCTGGTGTGAGGCGACAAGATCTGTTGTGGTAGTAGCTCCTCTGGGTGTCCAGTATCTGCTCTAAAGAAGCATGTGATGTGTCTCTGAGACTGGCTAGCCTCTCCTCTCATCAGGCTCTCTCTGTGTCTGCGCAACTCGAGAAGGAACAAACCCAGGCATCGCTGATCCTCGTACCTCATCACTCTGGAGAGTGGGTCCAAAGCCCTCTCTGAACAAGCAGTGGAAGCGGCCTCGTATCTCGTAGTAGACGGGGCAGTGGCATGTGTAGTACTCTGTCTCAGGCTGCATGTCACACACGGTGCATGTCCTGGCCTCTGCTGGCACTCCGCTATATCTCCCAGTCTCGCTCCGCAGTTGGTGTGAGGATGTGCGTATCTGGCCAATGGCACACCGTATCCCATGAGGCAAGTGGGTGTCCATGTATCTGGGCCTCGTCACAAAACCGTCCTCCGTAAGCTGGAGAAGATGCTCTCTGTAGAAAGCCATCTTCATGCACAGCTCCTGTGCTGGCTGTACCCATGTCCTCCTGGTGTCTAGCTGAATCAGGTCCTAGCGGATGAGCCTGGTGGCCTCAGACTGTGTAAGAGTCAGAGAGGGTGCATCCACTGAGTACTGGAAGGGGGGCAATCAGTCATACTGAATGCATGTGCTTGGAACCATGACGTCATCTCCCCATGCCAACATGCTGTGTCTCCCTGCCAGCCTAACTGTCAAGAGGACTCAAGTGCAAGGTGGGCGTATCTGTCTCTGGGAAGTTCCCACAAGCGGTGTAGGAAGGAAACAAACCTGGTGAGAGCCTCAACTAGCCTGGTGGGGAGGCAGCTAGCTCTGCTTGGATAATGGCACGTGGTACTGAAGCCTTGGCTCTAATGAGCCGCGAGATCATAGAGACCAGAGGCTTCTCCATGCCCCCCCATCCATCAGTACGACTTGTTCTCCCGTGATGATCCAATGAAGGCCCCCATATCTCAGCTCCATAGAGCAATACAGAAGCCACCGAAGTGTCAAAGAGCCAGAGCTTCGTCCGAGGCTCTTGAAACTGAACCTGTGAACACATCCTCTCCAGTTTTCCCAATGCCGAATGGGCTCTGGTCAATCTAGTCTCTGCTGCTCTCCTCAAAGAAAATGTTGGTCCACTAAAAACCGCTGACCTCCTAATCCATTGTGGGGTGGTATTAAATACCATGACCTTGGTTTTACTGTCACGTGACACATCTAACCCTATGTGTCCGTGGACAAGCTACAACATGATCAGGGTTCTGTCAGTCCAACCAGTCTAGATTAGAAGTGATCTGGCACTTTTGTGAGTCTATTCGTAGACCGTGCATGCCCAGTCACTTAGCATAGATGCATATCCTCTGGTTGCACACAGCATGTTCATCAGTATTCCCATCAGAATCCATTAGAATCAGTTAGGGGATTTTTCCAATGCATTTAGCCTATTTTCCCTATTTTTGACATTTTTCACTTCTGATTTTTAAGTGACTTCCCAACAAAAGTAGGTAGGGCAATTTTGCTAAGTTTGTATATAAACAAACCCAAGTTAGCACTCAATGGCAGAAGAGGCAGCAGGAGCTCCCCGCTCAACAGCCACCTTCTCAGCAAGAACCCCTCAAGCACCCCCATAAGCCTAGCGTTTTCTTCATCGCCAGACACCTCCCCTCTCTTGGCGTTTTTCAGCCTTGGTTGAACCGCCACAGCAACCAGCCCCCAGCGTTTCAAGATCGCCATCAAGGCTGCAGGAAAACAGCGTTTTCAGCCCTCTGTCGCATCAGACAATCAGCGTTTTCAGTCCTGAAGTGCAGCAGCAAAAACGCAGCCACATCCCTGCAGATACTCAGCGTTTTCAGCCTTAAATCACAGCAGCGCCATCAGCGTTTTTCAACATCAAAACAGCAGCGTTTTTCAGCCCTAAAAATGCAGCCAGACCTGCGTTTTCAGTCGCCCCAAAACAGCCCCAAGTTTGGCAAATTTTCAGCAGATAGAAGATCACCGATTTCAGCCCCTAAGTCATCATCGTCGTCACCGACATAGTCACGAGTTGCATCAGTCCATGCATCATCATTGTACACCTTTGTGCAATCAATAGTAGACCACTCTCGCCGACGAGAGTGGGGCCTTCGGAGGAGGGTTTTACGTCTCTGGTGTCGTATCTCTCTTCTCTCTCTATCTCTCAGTCTCATACACTTGCACGTGCAGTGTCCATTCACTTTGTTTGTGATCATAGCATTCTCTCATTAAGAACGGAAGGCTCTACCTTCAATAAGAACAAAAGAAACCTTGAGCACAGTTCGGAGCACTCATCTTGAGCAAAGCGCAAACATTCATTCCGCTGCACCTTACATTGGTATCAGAGCTTTGGCAGTGTTCTGTATCACTCAAGAAAAGAACCACAAGAACCACAGAATTTTTTTTGCTTGTTGAGGTCGCACGAACCCAAGTTCGCTTGGGCGTGTCGATTCCTAATCGTGTTTTTTGAAGAGTGACAGGAATCCCAAGAAAGAAGGGCTTGTCCAGCCTCCCCTTGTGTGTCTTTTCACTCATTGAAAGCGGACCGTGCACTTAGCGGCCGGCCAATCGACGTGAGGTGGGAAAAAGCAACCTTCGTGTGAGCGCAAGGCCGCCAAGGGGAGAACTCGGGTGAAGAGAAGATCCTTCTCAAACACCGTTTGCAAGCGAAAGAAAACCTCAAGAACCTCAAGATCCTCAAGAACCCAAGAACCCAAGACCCTCAAGAACCCAAGTTCCTCGTGAACTTAAGAACCAAAGATCATAGTGCATGGTCGTCACCCGAAGCGGAATGGATACTTCGCATACAGGTGATGAGCATGAGAGAGGCGGCGAAGATTTTTCCCCACCAGGAGATTTTTTCGACCCTCCCCCTTCGCCATCTAGGCCACGAGTTGTACTAACTCCTATGGAGATGATGGTCAAGTCAATGATGGACATGATGCTGGCACAACAAGAACGAAATGAAAGAAATGCAATACAACAACAAGAAGCGAATCGAGTTGCGTTGGCACAACAAGAAACCAATCGCCTTGCTTTCGAACACGAACGCGATGAAAGAAATGAACGAAAAGCAGAAAGGGAGGCCGAGCATGCAACTCAAAGAGAGCTTCGCACTCAAGAATTGCTTCGACAAGTGCTAGTCTCGAAGACCGAACCACCCAAAGATCGTGGGAGTTCCTCAAGTGATGCAAGCCTCGATGCGGATTCCAATCATCCAGTCACATAGAAGTTGACTTTCGGCAAGTATGATGATAAGATGGATGCTACGGTTATTCATTCTTGGTTGCATCAATTTAATGCTTATTTTGCGACAACTAAGAAGACAAGAAATAGCAAAGTTTTTACGGCAGCTATGTACCTTGCCGGTGATGCCATCAATTGGTACCACGCATGGCAAGAGGCACAATTAACCGCGCACCTAGAGGAAGCCGACGAATTCACGCCCCTTTCCTTCAATTGGGCTAATTTCCAAGACAAGCTCAAGGCACGGTTTATGCCACCTCAATACCTCGCACGATTGAAGGACGATTGGCGCGCTCTCAAGCAAAATGGTATGCTGGTTATGTCTTTCTCTAATCATGTTTTGCAGCTACGTACCCAATTACGCAAGTCGGATGATGAACGCAAAGAGGCATTCCTTTTTGGATTGGACGAGTATATCAAGTACGATGTCGAGGTACTCGATCCAAGCGATCTCAACAAGGCGGTAGCGATTGCTCTCGCACAGGAGATGAAGCACAACAAGGGAAAGCCTAAGGAGAACAAGACTTCCAAAAGTACCTCGCAAACTTCTCAGAACGGTAAGAATGGTAAGACTGGTAAGAATGGTAACTCTTTTAACCAATCTTCCAACAGTCTCTCAGAAAAGAATTCTTCCAATGAATCTAAGGGTAAAGCTAACACAATTGCTAAACCTAAGCTTACTCCAGAAGAAAAGGTAGCATAAGGAATTGTAGGAGGATACATCACATCAGAAGAGCAAAGCACTTATTCTAAGGAAGGTCGTTGTTTTCATTGTCACATTAAGGGTCACATAAAAAGAACATATCTTAAGCTTGAATCGAATGAATCTAAAGAAACCACAGAACCCACTTCCTTTGTCAATGCAATTAATGATAACACGAGTGTGCCCCAAGTTTCTCATGACCCTCCCATTGATGTTTCTCTCATTAAATGTTTTGGTCGTACGTCGGGACAGCGTTTTGTCATATTGTTTCACCCAGGTAGTATGCATGATGTGATCAGTCCCTCTCTTGTTGAGAGAGCTCGCCTCGAAGTTAGTCCGAGATCTCCTATGGAGGTCTCTAACTTTCTTCCCGGTATGGGCGCTCTCATCACGAAGGAGTGCCTTGATGTGTTGTTTGGAATTCAACAAGCTGTCTTCACTAGAAGATTTGTTGTTTCTCCTCTCTCAGGATGTGATATGATTTTGGGCATTCGATGGTATCATGATAATAACCCTCTCATTGATTTTGAGGCTAACGCTTTCACTCTCAATGCCAAAAGTGATTCTCCCATTGTCATTCATCGAGAGGACATTGTTCATTCTCCATCTCTCATTGCTAATATGCAGGACAAGATTGAAAGGATTCAGGAGAAGGAGACTCTCTCAGTCTCTTTTTCTCCAAAGCATGACCCACAGGATTTGCAGGATTGTGAGCAGCATGATGATTTGGATGATAATGATGAGCATGATGATTTGCATAATCAAGATGTGATTTTTCACAAGCATGATGAGTTGCATGAAGAAGATGTGATTGTTCACAAGGATGATATGTTAGTTAATGCTTTTTCTAGCGAAGCTAACCTCGTTTGCAGATTCGATCAATCACGAAGGATCGATCTTGGCTCTCGAGCCTAGGTCCAGAGAACCCTCACAGGAAGTATTATGTGTTCGCATGATTGATACGCACGCATTGTTCGAGTGTTTCATTCGTAATCGTTTCCTGTATTTTAGTCAGCATCTTTATGTGATCCCTTTTCCTAGGCATGACATATTGTATGTTGTATGTTGAGCACGTTTCTCTCATGGATGAGCACGAATGTATGCGGATTTTTCATGAAAAGCTGAAAAGTATGTATGTAAGGAAGTCACATTCCATGTCTCTTCCTTGGCATGACACATTCATAGAACAAGCACATGAAAGTATGAGCACCAAGCATGGGCATTTCCGTTGTGAATTGCCACAATTGATTGCTTTAGATCAAAAGAGAAAGATTCGATCTCATTGTTTGCGTGTGTGTGGTGAACGGTTTGGCATTCCGTCTATTTCTTCATCTACATTGCATGCACAGTCTTTGAGGAAGATAAGATTTTTTCCATTCACTTTACATGGAATGGGTATGTTCATGGTTTTGTGTTGGAAATGGTTTCAGAAATTTTCAGCCATGGAGATTCTTGAAGAAGAAAGAAGCATTACTCTCGACGAAGTTGGAGTATCGAAGGAGCCACAGAAGACTTTGTGTCGCTTTTGGCGCGGCCCAAAGAAGCAAGCGTTGCAGACCTTTATGAAGTTCAAATACCGCACGACCCACACATCAAAGTGGGCCGGCGAAGAGTCCCTTCCAGGATTCCGGATGCTATTGGCGATCTCACTCGACGCCATACAGTTCGGTACCAGTACCTCACTTTGAAAAGGAGGGGATGTCATGTGACACATCTAACCCTATGTGTCCGTGGACAAGCTACAACATGATCAGGGTTCTGTCAGTCCAGTCAGTCTAGATTAGAAGTGATCTGGCACTTTTGTGAGTCTATTCGTAGACCGTGCATGCCCAGTCACTTAGCATAGATGCATATCCTCTGGTTGCACACAGCATGATCATCAGTATTCCCATCAAAATCCATTAGAATCAGTTAGGGGATTTTTCCAGTGCATTTAGCGTATTTTCCCTATTTTTGACATTTTTCACTTATTATTTTTAAGTGACTTCCCAACAAAAGTAGATAGGGAAATTTTGCTAAGTTTGTATATAAGCAAACCCAAGTTAGCACTCATTGGTAGAAGAGGCAGCAGGAGCTCCCCGCTCAATAGCCACCTTCTCAGCAAGAACCCCTCAAGCACCCCCATAAGCCTAGCGTTTTCTTCATCGCCAGACACCTCCCCTCTCTTGGCGTTTTTCAGCCTTGGTTAAACCACCACAGCAACCAGCCCCCAGCGTTTTCAAGATCGCCATCAAGGCTGCAGGAAAACAGCGTTTTCAGCCCTCTATCGCATCAAACAATCAGCGTTTTCAGTCCTCAAGTGCAGCAGCAAAAACGCAGCCACATCCCTGCAGATACTCAGCGTTTTCAGCCTTGAATCACAGCAGCACCATCAGCGTTTTTCAACATCAAAACAGCAGCGTTTTTCAGTCCTAAAATCGCAGCCAGACCTGCGTTTTCAGTCGCCCCAAAACAGCCCCAAGTTTGGCAGATTTTCAGCAGATAGAAGATCACCGATTTCAGCCCGTAAGTCATCATTGTCGTCACCGACATAGTCACGAGTTGCATCAGTCCATGCATCATCATTGTACACCTTTGTGCAATCAATAGTAGACCACTCTCGCCGACGAGAGTGGGGCCTTCGGAGGAGGGTTTTACAATGTCTCTCGTGTCGTATCTCTCTTCTTTCTCTATCTCTCAGTCTCATACACTTGCACGCACAGTGTCCATTCACTTTGTTTGTGATCATAGCATTCTCTCATTAAGAACGGAAGGCTCTACCTTCCATAAGAACAAAAGGAACCTTGAGCACAGTTCGGAGCACTCATCTTGAGCAAAGCGCAAACAATCATTCCACTGCACCTTACATTTACCAAGGTTGACAGACAAGCCACTCTCATGGGCAAACCTATGCAAAGCATCCTAGTGACGTTGCATCCCCTCCGAAGAGTCGGAGATCAACACCATATCATCAGCATATAACAATAGCGGAATCCATGTCCTTGCCAGCGGTGCACCTCTATCACCATCTCTCTCAATGTAGTCAGAAACCTCATCCACATACATACCAAATAGAGTAGGAGAGAGCGGGTATCCCTGCTTCACCCCAATAGTGGAGTGAACCGGTGTAGATAGACCCTCTGAGGTGCGTACATGCCCTACTACTAATCTGATCAGTGCCATGATCCCCCAAATGAGCTCTGTGGGTACTCCCATCTCTTGTAATCTGCGCATCAATCTAGCTCTGGGTACTATGTCAAATGCTTTGCGGAAGTCCACAAGGCTACAATAGATCCGTCTTCCACGGGATCTGCCTTCCTCGATGATGGCCCAAAGTGTCAAAATATGGTCAAGAGTAGAAAAACCTCTCCTGAACCCTGCCTACCCAGCATCACGCATTCCCTCCCTCTCTGCCCATCTACTCAGATGTTGCTCAAGAATGGATGTGTACAACCGTGCCAATGTGTGTCCAATCATTATAGTGCGATAATTTCCAGGCTCCATAGGGTCTCCTAACTTGAAGATAGGTACGATCGTAGACAGGCTCCAAGTATCAAGCAAGCCCTCACACATGGCACGGTTAAACATAGCAGCTTTGGCATGCATGAAATGCTCAGCCACTAAGCCATCATGATCATATGCTCTCCCAGTCCTCATCCTGTCAATGGCCTTCTTCACCATCTCAGCGATGAAAAAGGCACATGTGTGTGGGCATGGATTGGGGGGGGGGGGGGGGGGGGGTCGGGAAGGGGCTGCTGTCCAGAAACTATGTACAAAGATGATGCGTACTGACCCCAGGTCTCTGTAGAGGTAATGGCAACAGGGGGAGACTGCTCATGAAAGAGCCTCCATGCCTCACGCGAGTCCTGACTCAAGAATAGCTGGTATAGATCCTGCTCTAGTCGAGTAAAAAATGCCCTCTTCTTCCGCCGCACTAGGCGTCGAAAGTCAATCTGTGACTGTCTGTGTGTGATGTCCCCCAAAAGCACTTCCCTCTGAAGTCTAGCTCTAGTCTGACGGCATTCCTCATCATACCAGCTGTTCTGAGGCATGCTCCCAGAACGACGTCTCTGCTCGGGCTGTGTGTGTGGGTATGCCTCTGCTTGTTAGGTGCAGCAGAATGATTGTTTGCGCTTTGCTCAAGATGAGTGCTCCGAACTGTGCTCAAGGTTCCTTTTAGTTCTTATGGAAGGGAGAGCCTTCCGTTCTTGATGGAAAATGCTATGATCACAAACAAAGTGTATGGACATTGTGCGTGTAAGTGAATGAGACTGAGAGATAGAGAGAGAAGAGAGATACGACACCAGAGACGTTGTAAAATCCTCCTTCGAAGGCCCCAGTGTCGTCGGCGAGAGTGGTCTACTTATGATTGCACAAGTAATACAATGCGTATGCAATGGACTGATGCAACTTGGACTATGCCGATGACGACGATGGTGATGACGACGACGACTTTAGGGCTGAAATCTGTGGTCTTCTATCTGCTGAAAATCTGCAAATCTTTGGGCTGTTTTGGGTGGCTGAAAATGACTGTTTTGGCTGCGTTTTTATGGGCTGAAAATGGGGGAACTTCTGCAACCAATGGGCTCAGTCTGCTACGTTCTCATCTACTGCTGAATTTGCGTTTTTCAATGCTGCAAATCTGTGTTTTTTGTGCCTGATGTTGGATGCTGAAAACGCTAATCTGTAGCATGTCTGGGCTGCGTTTTGGCTGAAAAACGCTATCTGTCTGCAGGTGTTCCTAGCGTTAGTAAAACGCTGAAGTGCCTGATGCATGCGAGGCTGATCTGCTAACGCTAGCTGACTTGGAGATGAAGGCGATCATGCAAGGGATGGAAACGCCAAGGCTGAGGTGCGGCGAGGATAGGGATCCAAAAACGCTAGGGGTGCTGAGGGGTTACTGCTGAGGGGTTACTGCTGAGAAGTTGCCTTTTGAGAGGGAAGCTCCTGTTGCCTCTTCTCCCATTTAGTGCTAACTTGGGTTTGCTTATATATTAACTTAGCAAAATTGCCCTACCTGCTTTTGTTGGAAAGTCGCTTAAAAATAATAAGTGAAAATACCAAAAATAGGGAAAATAGGCTAAATGCATTGGAAAATCCCCCTGATTGAATCTGAGAAATCCTGAAGGGAATACTGATGATCATGCTATGTGCAACCGGAGGATATGCATCTATGCTAAGTGACTGGGCATGCACAGTCTACGAATAAACTCACAAAATGTGCCAGATCACTTCTAATCTAGACTGACTGGACTTACTGAACCCTGATCATGCTGTAGCTTGTCCACGGACACATAGGGTTGGATGTGTCACGTGACATTGCTGCTGCATCATGTAATGTCTGTGTCATTATGGTAATAAGCTCCTCCAGAGGTCGCCTCATCTCCTCAATGGATAGGCGCTTGTAAAACCCGTCAAATTATACAGAATCCGTCTCCCGCGTGAAGGTGTAGCGAGTAGGAGCTGCTACCCGTGGAATGTGTGCTACATTCAATTGGAAAGAGATGGTCAATGACACAATAGCATGATCCACTGCCACCCCAATAGGTCTAGGCCCAACTATGAGATCCTGTATACTAGATATGAGGCTCGACTGTGCCATGATATAATCTACCGTGCTGGCTCCATGTCTGTGTGGAAAGCATGTGAAGCCTCCCGCATTGGGAAATCTCTGTAGGCCATTCAAGATGGCCAATCCATGTGCAGTCCCCATGTCTATCAAGTGCCGTCCATACTCAGTATGTTCCCTATCCTGTGATATTCTGGATAGGCCAGTCTCAGCAATATCCAGCTCTCTCAGCATCTCCTCTGAAGTATCATAAAATACCGTATGTAACAAACTGCTTACGTGTCGACCTACTGAAGAACGGAGCTACCGGCCGAGGGGCCTAAAACCTAAGAAGAACAAGTAACAGAAGAAGTGTCACAAAGTGATGACGTGGTTGCCCGAGAGCAGAAACCGTAACCCTAATTTCTGCCTGAAACCCTAATTCTGGAAACCCTAACCTTAAAACCTGCAAACCCTATTTTCTGCCAGAAACCCTAACTGCCAAAACCCTAATTCTGCTGAAACCCTAACCCTAAAATCAGAAACCCTAATTTTGCCCAAAATCCTAACCCTGATTTGCTGACGTGGCGGGCTCACACGTGGCCTGCTGTATGGACACCAATGCGACTTACAAAAAGCTGGCAGCTTTTGGCATTCCTTTTTGGACCAGAAGCTTTTGAGTTTGAAAGCTTTTCATGTAAACTGCTTTTTGGACCAAGGGCCTTTAAATATGAGGTTAGGGCTCATTCTCTGGCGTGCGTTCCTGGAGAAGGTGCAGAGTCTGGAGTACCGGCTTGTACTTTGATGATGCAATATAAAGAAATACCGAAAGGGGCGTCGCGTGTCGTCTCTCTCTCTCAGTTCAGTTGTTATTGA
The DNA here is from genome assembly GCF_014529385.1 of Adiantum capillus-veneris. Lineage (NCBI taxonomy): Eukaryota > Viridiplantae > Streptophyta > Polypodiopsida > Polypodiales > Pteridaceae > Adiantum > Adiantum capillus-veneris. The sequence goes on along the minus strand of NC_140934.1, from coordinate 169,115,455 downwards.
AGTGCTAAAACTTTGTTCAGTCTGTTCTTTTCTATTGGCACGTGGTGCCCGCCTTGTGACAGTGTTATCAGAGCATCAGACGTGAGCTTTTCTGAAAGCATACCGGTCCTACAAAAGAGCAGACAGATCTATTGATGGAATTTTATTGATGGACCTATTAGCCACTCCCACCCTTACTTCATCGCGCATCGGGCGCGCTCCCGTCTTCACCGCTCATGTCTTACAGGGCATAATCCATAAGAGATCACTTACAAGAGAAGGATCCAAGATTTGTTTCAAGCTGTTGTTTCTCTCAGAGGCAGTGCCATGCAGATATCGATGTCTATAGCTACCAAGCCGCACACTTCCAAGGACTTGGCAAGCTTTCAAGAAAAATTTTGCCCGAAGTTCTATGGTTTCTGACATCTTCCTTCGGAGTGCAACTTCTGGCAGAGTGGGGTATCCTGAATGCTTGCCATGGAAACCCTAGCAGATTATATCTTGAAATTTCTCGACATCTCTCAGTAGATGTCTCTTCTCGAGTTGATAACCTTGGGAGGTTCGGTGTGATTGCTATCTCTTGGGACTACAATCGCCGCCAAAGAAACACTGTCTGTCCAAGAGCTAATGGACCATGCTGTGCTCGGCTACGACCTTATGGAATGAACCTAACCCTAATTTTGGTGCAGGTTTAAGGATAGAAAGTCAGTCGACTTTTCAAGCTCGACTGATGTCAAGATTGCTTTTTAAGTTTGAAATCTGTTTGAGAACTTGTTTGGTGATCCTGTTTGGAATTTGTTTGAAATGGATGCTATCTGTTTTGAACCTGTTTTGGTGCCGATTTGAAATGTTTGACTCTGGTTTCAATACTGGTTTCATTGATTGGTGATTTTTACTCCCGGGTGGAGAAGTCAGAAACATTGTTTTGGTATTGTTTGAACCTCGGAACGACGCAGGCCGATGCCTGGGAAGCGTTTCGTTGTATGCTAGACAACCTCCGAACAACGCAGGCCGATGCCTGGGAAGCGTTTCGTTGTATGCTAGACAACCTCCGAACGACGTAGGCCGATGCCTAGGGAGCGTTTGGTTGTATGCTTAACCTCCGAGCGACGCAGACTGCGATCTCGGGAGCGTTTGGTTGTACAGTCCTCTGAGCTCATGGCCTGGACCTTTTTAGGTTATTTGCTTGGGGAGTGACGAGGTAGTCGTTGAGTAGCTTCATACCACAGACCATTTGTCTCGGGAGAGTGCTCAGCGGCGCTGTTTGTTGTGTCTTGTAACATGCATATGTAAGCATTTGTGTTGCATTGTGATGTGCCAATTACTGAATATTCTAATTGGATGAGATTACCTGGGTATGTAATTTTAGTGCATCAAGACACCCGTGGAAGATCAGTACGGTCTGGGTGTGATGGCTAATTTTACGACGCCGGAATATCAAGAGTTCCGATCTGGACGAAAAAAGAAGCTAACTCCTTGATCAAAAGAGCAGAAAGGAGAAGCTAACTCCTTGATCAAAACAGCCGAAAGGAGAAGCTAACTCCTTGATCAAAAGAGCAGAAAGGAGAAGCTAACTCCTTAATAAAAAGAGCAAATTGATTGTCCCTCGGAATGTCCCTCGGAAATTTTTGAGCTAAATTGAGTTGTTTTGCAGATATGCTCTAATCGAGGACGATTACCTCTTTCAAGAAGGGGAGATGTAACAAACTGCTGACGTGTCGACCTACTGAAGAACGGAGCTACCGGCCAAGGGGCCTAAAACCTAAGAAGAACAAGTAACAAAAGAAGTGTCACAAAGTGATGACGTGGTTGCCCGAGAGCAGAAACCCTAACCCTAATTTTTGTGTGGACATAGTTGTTTCCTTGCTTTTCCCCTTCTTGGCAACCTCAATCGATTTCTCGGCCTCATCAACCTTGTGTTGAGTCTTCGTGATGACGTCCACCCAAGAGGTCGTCATTTCTTTGTGTTGCTCTTTCCCCTCTTTGATGGCTCGCACTTGTTCTTTGGTCATGTTGAGCTCTTCTATTACTGAAGGTTGCAATTCTCCTTCTTCAAGCGTGTTTCGTGACCGTGCCTCGGCGAGCTCCTTCTTGTGAGAGAGAGAGAGAGAGAGAGAGAGAGAGAGAGAGAGAGAGAGAGAGAGAGAGAGAGATGATGATGATGTTGTATTTACGTCCTCAGGGGGGCCAAAATGACCCATGGGACCACAAAAAAAATAAAATCTACAAGAGGCTCCCCTCATGTGTGTAGAGGGGGTAGTGGGCTAGTAGCTTTCTTGTGTGTTAGTGTTGTGTGATGATCCAATACTTTGGCAAAGTAGATGCCTAAAGCTACTGGGGAGGGGTATGTCCGAGAGAGAAGCTCCTCAAAGGTGACATCTCCTTGCAATAGCAATGGGAAATCAGCACGGATGTGTGCGTATGCTGGGCACTCGATGGTGACTTGGGCCTCGCTTTCCACTTTGTTTAAATTGTATTGTGTGCATGTCCTTCTATTTTCCTTAATATTCAGCCACCCTCCCGTTTCAATCTTGAGCATGTGTGATCGCGTCCGCATCAAAGTAATGGCCCGTCTTGCCCGGTGGGACATAGGTGTCCTGATATGCATATGGGTGTCCCCAGTCTTGTAGGTCTCCCAATATCGTGTACTGATGTGTTTGCCGTAGTATTCAAATTTGGACCTGTGTACTGCTGTACTCCATCTAGTGTGTAGGGCTTCAAGTATGCTTCTCTCAAAATTCAGCCCATGCTCATGTTCAGTGCCTTCCTCTATGTGCATGTCCACATGGTTGAAGGAGTACGAGCGGAAGTGCGACGCGAGAGAGAGTGCCAGAAGAAGAGCACGACGATATCGTGAACTCGCTCTACTGTAATGTGTAGAGCATAGTGAGTTCTTATTAGGTTTTTACAAAAGAATATGTGTACATACCTGGCGGCCCGCCCACTTACCTGGGCGACCACATTGGGCTTTATACCCCAACAACCTCCCACTTAAAGTCCAATGTGGTACTTTAAGTGTGAGAGAAGCTACTATACAAGCTAATATACAAGAGATGTAGAGAAGTGATGTACTACCCTACACCTAACTGCTTGCGAAAATGCGCAAAGCTCTCTGAGGGAAGTCCTTTTGTAAGTAGATCGGCAGGATTTTCTGTGGTGTGAACTTTGACAAGCTGAAGTTACTTATCCTCGAGCATTTCCCTGATGAAATGATAATTCACATCCACATGCTTTGTCTTTGAGTGATAAACTGGATTGCGAGCCAATTGTATAGCACTTTGACTATCACAATATAACACAGGCATCTCTTCTTTGATTCCCAAATCTGTTACTAGTCGATTAAGCCAAATTGATTCTTTGCATGCCTCTGATGCTGCAACATATTCAGCCTCTGTAGTAGACTGAGTAACACAATCTTGTAATCTAGAACGCCATGATACTGCTCCACCAGCCAATGTAAAGACATACCCTGACGTAGACCTTCGGTTGTCTAAGTCACCTGCATAATCTGAGTCTGTAAAACCCTTTACACTTAGCTCCTGACTCCCATAGCATATACGCATACTCTTTGTAGCTTTCAAGTATCTCAATATTCCTTTCACTGCCTCCCAATGTTTCTTGCCTGGGTTTGACATGTATCGACTTACTACTCCCACTGCAAATGCAATGTCTGGGCGAGTAGCAATCATTGCATACATCAAACTATCCACTGCAGACGCATATGGAATCTTATCCATTTCAGCCTGTTCTTCCTCAGACACAGGACAATCTTGTTTGCTAAGTTTCACATATGGTGGCAATGGAACACTCAATGCCTTTCCCTTCTCCATATTGAAACGCTGCAAAACCTTGTCAATATACTCTGTTTGAGATAACCAAATCAACTTCTTTGATCTGTCTCTCTCAATGCGCATACCAAGTATATGACTTGCCTCACCCATGTCTTTCATGTCAAACGATTTTGCCATCTTTGACTTCAAAGCTGAAATCTCTTCCAAGTGCTTGCCAGCAATCAACATGTCATCCACATACAAAATAAGGATCAGCCAACTACCATCCTTAGCCTTCTTTGTATATAGACAGTGATCGAACTCACTACGTTTGTAGCCTTGAGAAAGCATAAACTTGTGGAATTTATGGTACCATGCCCTCGGTGATTGTTTTAAGCCATAAAGACTCTTTAACAACTGGCATACCCAATCTTCCTTGCCTTTCTCAACAAACCCTTCTGGCTACTGCATGTAAATTTCCACATCTAAATCACCATGCAAAAACGCTGTCTTCACATCCATTTGGTGCAACACCAAATCTAATATGGCAACCAATGCAAGAAAGCATCTCAATGTAGTCATCTTGACCACCGGAGAGAAGACTTCATCAAAGTCAATGCCTTGTTCTTGCTTAAAGCCCTTGGCAACAAGCCTTGCTTTGTACTTTGACTGACTATCATGAGCGGTGATTTTATACCTATAAACCCATTTACAAGGTAAAGCCTTTTTGCCCCGTGGTAATTTAACTAGCTTCCATGTCTGGTTTTTATGCAGAGCTGTCATCTCTGACTGCATGGCCGATTGCCAATTCCCGGAGTCCTTCATTTGCAATGCTTCCTTGTAACATGAAGGCTCATTGCAATCAGTCAACATGACATAGTTCATAAATGGAACAAACCTATCAGGAGGTCGCGTGACACGTCCAGATCTACGCACAATAGGTGGCTCAGGCTCAGCCACAACCTGTGGTTCCAATCTATCCTGTCTTTGCTCCTCTTGAGCCCTGACATTTTGTCTTGCACGTGCAGGTCCATCTTCTTGGAAGACAACTCTTCTAATCTCCTCAACCCTCTCTGGTTTAGAATGATATTTGGATTCATTAAAGTGAACATCATTGCTGCGGACAACCTTTCTGGATTCGGGATCCCAAAGTCTGTACCCCATCTCACCAGAATTACCATAGCCTAGAAAGATGCACTTTCTACTCTTTGGCTCAAGTTTGTTCCTAAATTCCTTTGGAACATGAGTATATGCCTCACAGCCAAAGACTCTGAGATGCTTGTATGAGGGCATTTTGCCTGACCATACCATCTCTGGCACTGAATCCTTCTGCAAAACCTTGCTAGGAGATCTATTTACAAGATGAACAGCTGTTGATACAGCTTCAGCCCAAAACCCATTTGGCAGTTGTGCATTAGACAACATACTTCTGACCTTCTCTTGTATGGTCCTATTCATCCTCTCAGCAACACCATTTTGAGGAGGATTGTAAGGAGCAGTAAGTTCACGTTTTATACCTTTTGACTCACAAAAGTCCTGAAAGGCCTTTGAAACGTACTCTCTACCATTGTCAGTGCGTAAGCATTTAAGCTTCTTGCCACTCTGATTCTCCACAAGTGTCACAAACGTTTTGAAAACACTAAACGCTTCATCCTTGTGCTTGAGAAAGTAAACCCATACTTTCCTCGAGTAATCATGTATAAATGTCATAAAGTAAGAAGCTCCCCCTAGAGATAGGTTAGGCATAGGTCCACACAAATCACTATGAACAAGTGCCAACTGTGTATCTCTTCTACTGCTTCTATGCTTATGTGGCTGCTGTGTTTGCTTACCATACAGACAATGTTCACAGAATTCAAAATCATTAAATGAAAAGCCAGGCAAATAACCAGAACGAAACAAGATTTCCATTCCCTTCTTGGACATATGTCCTAACCGGCTATGCCACAAAGAAACGTTCGGCTGCTCAGTTACATTGATTACATTTTTAGAGACATTTGATACATAAATCATGTAAAGTCCTCCAGACTTTACTCCATGTGCTACTGTCATAGAACCCTTGGATATCTTCCACATGTTCTGTCCAAAAGTGGTGACGTAACCAGCATCATCAAGTAAACCTATGCTGATCAAGCTCTTTGTAATTGCGGGAACATGTCTCACATTCTTCAGCGTGAAAGAAAAGCCATTCTGAAACTTCAATTGAACATCTCCAACACCTAAGATCTCACATGTCTGCCCATTGCCTAGCCGAACATGATCTTTAGTGGTCACATAAGAGGTAAACCACTCCTTGTTTGGAGACACATGAAGTGATGCCCCTGAGTCTATAATCCAGTCACTCAGTGCATTTCCATCAGATGCTGTAAGAAGAGCCGAGTCCATTATATTCTTCAAGAAGTAGATGTCTCCTGACACTAGACTGTCATCCTCTGCAACAGTGTTTGTCACATTTATTTCTTGAATCTTCACTAAGGACTTGTTCTTCTCACCATGGTCTTCAGCTTTCTCTTTGCCTTTTTCTGCTTTCCATTCTCTGCAGTCTCTTTTCATGTGACCCTTCTTGCCACAATGGTAGCATTCTATGTCACTCTTGCCTTTAGCACTGCGGGACTTGCTACGAGACTGATTCCTCTTTCCACCTTTGTACTTTTCTTTGGTCCTTCCCCTGACAACTAAGGCTGTTCCTTTGCCTTTGTCCATTGTCTTTCTATTGGTTTCTTCAGTAAGCAGACTTCCTTCTACACCTGCTATGTTCAAACCATCTGGAGGTGCAGAATTACTCAAAGCTGTGCGAAAAGTGTCCCAACTTTCCGGCAATGTGATCAATAGGAACATAGCTCTAACTGGTTCATCAAACTTGACACCTTGAGCTGACAACTGACTATAGATTGTGTTGAATTCATTCAAATGATTGGACATAGGTGTCCCTTCTTTCATCTTCAAGTCAACAAGCTTCTTAAGCCAGTATTCCTGTGAAGCTGCACTCTGCTTCTCATAAAGATCACTAAGCTTTAACCATGCTTGATAAGCCGACATCTCGTCTGCTTCATTGAAGTAAACGCTTTCTGCCAAAGTCAGCATAATGGTAGAAAGTGTCAATTCATCCATTTCGCTCCATTCATCTTCGTCCATATCTTCTGGTTTTATCCCCTTGAGCTTTATAGGTTTTATCTGCTTCTTTTGTACCAACACGTGCCAAATCTGCTTCTTCCACAATGGGAAATTGGTTCCATCCAACTTCTTGATATTGTAAAGAGCAGTGTCCTGTGATCCAGCCATAGCTACGCTTTACAGTAGTTTACTTTTCTGGGAAAAATTCGGCAAAGTTTCCCCTGTAAACTGACCTCTGAACCAATATCAACCTGTCAAATGAACCAAGAAAGCTTCAGATTCTGCAGAAATTTTGGTAGAGTCTCCTTTGTAAAATGGCTCTGGTGTACTAAAAACAGACCAAAAAACAGCTCAAAAAACCATTGTCTCTCTGACACTGTAAGCTGCGGGTAAACCTGTCCTGCACCTGTACTGTCTCTGACTATCCTGTCACTGTCCTGTAAGCATAGACTGCGACAATGTCTCAACGGCAGTAAAGCAAAGATGCAATCCCAACTGTCTAACTCACAGTCAGTACATCCTAGCTGCCTATCTAAGGGTGCTCGAGGGATCGCTCCAAGACCTGTATCACCGAAAGGATCTCAACATTCGAGAATCCCCTAGCTCAATAAAACCTCACTCGACCCTCAACAAAGGCTGCAATAAATCTGACAGTACATAGACTTCCCACAAAGTCATACATCCACAAATTTCCCACTGTATGCTGTAACCGCTGCGGCGGTTGTTTACTGCGTGACTCACAGCCAGCAAACCCTCAACAGACATACATCATCTCTGACAATACATCCCATGTGGAAGTACCTGCAATGTCAGGATGAAATCTGGAATATCAAGCAACAAACACAAGCTACCTGATGAACCAGTGGATGTCGCCTACAGTCTGTGTGTAGATGCGCCCGTGTCGTATGTGACACGCCTCCAAGAACTGTGAGCCGTCCTTCGATGTGTAGACAGCCACAAATCAACACTCTGGGAGTGTCGATATCCTCAGCACCTGCAGTCGTAGGCCGAAAACCCCAAATTTGCAGAGTCGGATCTGCACCCGCCGAGACCACGTTGTCGAAAATGGCCTGTGCAGGCCTTTGTCGAAGCCGAACGGTGGACGAGATGACCTCAGAATGAAATTCTGAGAACACCAAGCCCTTTGGGCTTTCCCACAGGATTTGGGACCGTGTCTTCGCCTGTCGAATTTCACTCCAATCTGAGCTGGTGACTCTAGCCTCCTGTAGTGCTGCCCCGAGCCTCGATCTGAGCTCTGATACCAGTTGAAGGAGTACGAGCGGAAGTGCGACGCGAGAGAGAGTGCCAGAAGAAGAGCACGACGATATGGTGAACTCGCTCTACTGTAATGTGTAGAGCATAGTGAGTTCTTATTAGGTTTTTACAAAAGAATATGTGTACATACCAGGCGGCCCGCCCACTTACCTGGGCGACCACATTGGGCTTTATACCCCAACAATGGTCTCCCACATTCCATCTAGAGAACCATTTCCGTATATCTTCTACGAGACTGGATGTGAGAAATTTACTCTTGTAATTCTTTTGCGGTTTACATCCGGCTTGCCATGCCATGTGGGGTAGACGGCTCTCCGGCATCATCTTAACTTTCATGAGGTATCTGTGTACCCTCTGTAAGGCTTGCATTTCCAAGGGTCTCTTTCCTGTCTCCAAAAGCATCACTGAGTATGGGGTGGTAGTTTTGATCCCCATGTGTCTACATAGGAATTTTTTCTGTATCTTTTCAATGTCATTCCAAGTGCTAGCGGGGATACTCCCCCCCCATACCTCTACACCGTAAAGTATTGTTTGGACCACGCATACAGCAAATGCTAGAGACTTGATTTCCCATCGCCTTGTGACACTTTGCTTGCACATGTTCTCAAATTCATAGTATTTCGCTTGTCCTGCATCAATTCTGTTTTGCGCGCAACTTCCCCATGCATGGTTTGAAGGTACATAGATGCCCAAGTACTTGAACCTCTCAACCGCTTGGAGTGCTTGCCCGTCATACGTGATGATGGGCTGATTCTCATTTCTACATGTGTGGACTGACATAACCTTTGTTTTGGCTACATTGACTGACAAGCCCGTTGCATTGCAAAATGCATGTACTGCATCCAAAAGTTTCTGTAGAAGGAGTGCCTTGTAGGCAAAGAGAACCACATCGTCGGCATATATGAGGAGCAGAAGCGTGAAAGTACCAATGCTAGGGTGATCTCCCCCCTCTCCCATAGCCTTGTTAATGAAATCATCAAGCTCCTCTATGCATAGTCCAAAAAGCGTAGGTGACAAAGGGCATCCTTGTTTAACTCCCATAGTGCTCCTGAACTCTTGTGAGAAACCTGTGTTTGTCTTGAGTTTACATCTGACCTCTTGGTAGAGACGTCCCACTGCTGCCCTAAGATGCATAGGAACTCCCAGAGTTTCCATACGTGACCATAGCCCTTGACGGAGTACTGTGTCAAACGCTTTCGTGAAGTCCACAAAACAACAATACAAGGTTTTGCCTTTTAGCCTGGTTTCATCCATCAAGACCCGGAGTGTGATAAGGTGGTCTATCGTGCTGTGCAGGCTCCAAATCCTACTTGTCCAATGGCACGTTTCCCGTTATTTTCAGCCCATGTGCTAAGATCTTTCTCAATAATGCTTCCAAATAGTTTTGCCATACATGAGCTCACCATGATGGTGCGATAATTAGTGAGCAAATTGCGGTCACCTCCTTTAAAGAGCGCTTTCACCCAGTTTTCTTGCCAATCTTGGGGTAAGTATTGGTTGATTGCTTGATTCATCATATGGTGTATCCATTTCTTAGCCTCAATACCTGACCATTTCAGCATTTCAGAGGTAAGATGTAATGTGTCAACTGCTTTCCCATTTGCCAGGCTTTTGAGGCCTTTAATGACTGCCTAGAAGGTGATGGGCTTTGGATGTTCGGCATGAGCCCCCGTGTATATCGCCTCTTGAGTCCCCGACGGGGCATACAAAGTTTGTACATAAGCATACATTTCATTTAGGCTGAAATCTCCCATCACATCCCCTTTCTTCCCCTTCATGTTACGCCAAGCCTTCTTTGGCTCTTTCTTGAACCTGCTGAGGTCTTGTTGTTCTTTTGAGAGTCCATACATGCGTCTCTTTTTCCTCTTGAGTGTATTGTATTCTCTAGAAGCCCATTCCCATTCAGTTGAGTGTTGCGCTAAGCCTCTCATCTTGCGTTTGGCCTCCTTGCATTCTACATCAAACCAAGGATTATGAGGTAAACCCTTCCTGGTCTGTTTACCATTTTGATACTTGCCCATAGTAATTTTTGCCGCTTCCTCCATTGCATGTCGGAAGATCTTCCACGTCTCTTCAATGTCACAAGGCATGTTCCGGTTAAACAGTCAGCTATCTAAGAGACTAGCATAGTCCTCTTTCTTCGTGAGTTGCATTTTGTATGACCAATTTGGTGTATTCATTGTGTTGACAATAGGCATACTGGGCATGTGTAGGCATATATGAATTGGGGTATGGTCGGAGGTTGGTAGCCTGCTACCCACTTCAAAACTATGGACCAATTCCAATGCATCGTATCTCACCAAGGCATAATCATTTGTACTCCTCCCATGATTTGCCGTGTAGCAAGTGTATGATCCAGAGTGTACGAACTTATCCGCACCATTCATGGCTACAAGCTGCATTGAGTTCATCATACTTATCATGGTTGACCCCTGTGCATTCATGATGTTATCACTTGAACATCTATCCCACATAGAACCAAGTATAAGTTCCCCATTCTTATCCGCAGGATGCATTGAATGGTCTGTCAATTGTACCTGTGTGTTTCCAATCCGGGCATTCAAATCCCCAAGAAGGACAACTGCTCCCTCTTGTGTATATATTGCAATGTCTGTACATAGGTCAGCAAAGGGGTCATTTTTGGATAGCTGGTTTGTGTCATAAAAAGGTGACTCTCGATGCGGGATATAGCATCCTGCAACAAAGATCAATCCTTTTGATGAGCAAACCTTAACCCATATATAGCGCTTGTGGTCATCGATCTTGCATACCTCAACCATCTTTTGAAGCTCTTCCTTATACATTACACCTACACCTCCTTGTCCTCGCATTTTGGTACCATTCCACCATACGGAGTGCTTGATATATCCACTAATGTCCGGCAGCCTGCATGTGTTTTGTTCCCATGTTTCCAATAGGAAGAGTATGTCAACTTGTGGTAGAATATCCACCAGCCCTTCTCCCTTATGCCATGGGAAACCTCTACAATTCCAGCTTGTTACCTATATGGTCGCGATCCCATGGGTCGCGTGCCCCTATGCATTTTTAGACGGTGATGCTGGTATTTTCTCCTTGAGACGTTCCTCATATGCTTTCCTTCTTGCTGCCTGTTGTGTCGGTGTTTAATCTTCACTTACATAGTACTGAGTGCCTTTCAAGTAGAAGCGTGCAGTTTCCAAAATTATGGCCCTTTTGCGAGCATCCAACATTGTGCATACAACTGCCCTATGAGCATCAGTCTTCTTCTGACCCACTCTATGTGCCCTATATACCCCTGCATCTTGCATATCAAGCTTTTCTGCTAACAGGGTGGTAACGTCTACGTTCAATGACATGACTGTTTCCCCCTCAGGTTCTGGCATGCCTCGTATCACAATGTTTTGGGATCTTTTCTCCCTTTCCTTGTATTCGGTAGAATCCTCATGCGTATACATACTCTCATACGTATACATCTCTCCTGTCTTGTGTCCCATTGTCCTCTCTTGTTTCACTATTTGTGCCCAAGATGGAGGAAACCCCTCCGGTGCATCGGTTACATTATTGGTGACCTGTGTTATGTGACTGCCTTGTTCCAGCACTTGAGTTTGCAGTGTTTTCAGGGTGTCTTCTTGTTGTTGAAGCTTCAGAGCTTGCAGTGCAATGGTATGATCCAACTCTTGGTTGCGTAGTGTCAAGTTCTTGAGGTCTTCATTTTGGCATGAAATAACCTCATTCTGTTGTCGTACCTGTTCTTGGATAGACAATAGCAGTCCCCAAATGTCCTGTGTAGTACATGTGATCGTCGTGTCCCTTGAATCCTTGGGGGGCGTGTCCTTCGACATTGATTTAAAAGGCGATGAGCTCACTGTTCGACCGCTTCTGGATACCCTTTGATTAATGTGCGCTGATTGCATAGGTGGGGAAACATGCGGCAGTGGCTACATGCAGTAGTGAGACAGCGGGCCTGGTGCAGTGAGGCAGCGGCAGGTGCTACACTCTTGGCACTGTGCAATCGCAGCAGGGCAGCCACAGCGGGTGCAGCAGCCGCAGCAGTAGCGTGTGCAGGGGATGAAACAGCAGTAGCGTGTGCAGGGGATGAAACAGCAGCAGTGCGTAGGCAGCCACAGGGGTGGCACGTGGGCAGCTACAGGGGGTGTAGGGGCTGCGCGGTGGGGTGGCGCTGGCAAGGAAGGTGGCAGGTAGGCATGGCTAGAGAGAGAGAGAGAGAGAGAGAGAGAGAGAGAGAGAGAGAAATTACAATTCTTCAGCGATATTACACCCTCTGCCTATTTGCTTTAGCGCAATCCATTCCACCCTCTCGCTCTCACCTGCGACATAACCTCACACAGAAAAGGGTACCCAATGGACCCAACAAAAATAGTAGGATCCATACGTACGTACGGATCTGTACGGTACGGTACGTCCGTACCGTACGGATTCGTAGTGTACGTTTTTTCTTTTTTTTTGGACGCAGTGTTGTGGGTAATGTGTGGAAATAAACCCTATTGTGACAAGAATTTTTTGTTTGCCCTCCTTTAACCTTATCCCAACACCTAGTTTTGTAGACATTTCGACACAACTTGCATTTGTAGAGCACACATGAACGTCATTGCGGTGGTGAATATAGGAGGGCAAGCACGATCAGGAACTCGTATGAAAGCTTTGCCTTGGTTTATAGAATAGTGAACTAACATCCTTGGAGTGATACTTACGAATTTTTTATCAAGTACAAACCGTATTGTAGGTTTTTGACATTTTAAAAAAAAAACCTACGAATTTTACGTACTTAACAACTCTATCCATTCGGTACTACGTACAAGTCGCACCGAATACGTACCGTACCTTACGTACCTTACCACCTTGATCCCCATGCATGCCATCCACCTAAAAAACACACCCTTGCTCTGCAACTCTCGATTGGCCTAAGCCCCTATGGCCATGCTAGCAAATTTTCTCCCTATAGACCCTGCCTTACGGCAATGCCCCAAAAAAAAAAAAAAAAAAAAACATTTCCATGCCGTAAGTAATAAAATCATCATGAATAACCCCATCAAATTCAGAGACATGGGTGCCTAGTGCAAGCACCCTTTCCTCTAGCTATGACTTCCCCACTACCAATGCCAGTAGCATTGACCTCAACCGCAACCTCAGTTGCGCCGATCTCCCAATAGTCACCAGCAAAGCAAAAATTTAGAAACTGAAGCGTCCATCACAACAACTTATCACCAAGAAAGACTCCCACAAATCTTAAGGCACTCAACCTCCCAAATAACTAGACACAGGTTCGTGTAGAATTCACTTAGCAATTTCTGCAAATATCCCAAGTTATTTTACATACAGACGTATTTCTGTTGTGCACACCGAATTACATGCATGCACTTCAGTTTTGTGCAGGCTCTTTGACTGATTTCTTCAACATGTAAAAAAATACAATTGTGTGCATGCATGTTGTAGACATTCCAAATACTGAGATCATGCATAACATACCAATGGCATTCCCTCATACCTCATTAATGCCAAGGGAAGGTTTGATGCTGCCACGCATATGTGACTCAAAATAATAACATAATATCATAGCTCCATAAACTCAGCGTACTCAAGGACTAAGCAAATTTCGATTGAAAGAGCTCAATTGGTACTCAAATGATAACCGTCAAAAGGATGTATGAAAATGCTCAAGTTCACTACAAATCTACATATCGACTTTGTACCATATCGCTAAAAAAGCAAGCCAAACTCCTTTTTGATGACCACAATTAAACCTAGCAGTTTCTGTTTTGGATAAACCAAAGTGTTCCATCAAGACAACTAATCAACCAAACAAGTGGTTTACAAGGCACATAGATATGTGTAGATTTGAGAAATTACACAATATCTAACTACTTGCAACTTACGAAACTTTGACTGAATGAAATCTGCATGTCTTTTGATTCCAAGAGTCGTATTTAAAGACCTCTATACATGCACATAGATGCTGTTTTCTTTACTTGATTCTATAAAAGTTACATAACAGATCATATCCATATACATGCTCTTTTTATGTACACGATAGAGGTGTAGTTGAGTATGTATATAAGTAGATACACACACACAGGCACGAGTTCATGAAGGAGTAAGAGCCCAAACAATCATTTCTTTCCACACAAAATACACATTAGATAATAAACCAAGACCTGCCGTCTGCATCTTCCAGCTAGAGCTCCAAGAAAAGTATTTCACCGGCAGCCTACTTTTCCTGTCACAATCAAGGAAGCAAAACTTAGCTACAAACCTCCGCACAATGAATTTACTAACAAACATGCACTTACACAAGCTGTTCATGTCTTATCTGTTGAATGTGCACACGAGCACCAGGATTTGACCAGACCCATGATCTAGCTTGCCGGTAACATTACCAAGTAAAAAACCTCCAGAAATACTAGATAATAACCATTTTTCTGGTAACAACAACTCGAACATCCTCTTTTCAGTGAAATCTTGCTAGCAGATGTAAATTTGAGGCATTTGGCAACGCTTTTCACCTGCGTGTTCAGTGAACAAAACGAAGCTCAAAGCTTTCCGGCCAAAATATTCTTAAGGACACTCGGAAACATGCGTTTCAATTCTTATCAACAATGCTAGCCACTAATAGCTTATGTAGCCATGCTCTTAGCTACAAGATCGGAGAGAATGACTTCAAGACTTCTACTCGTGCTACGATGGTGTACACATTCTTGTAGCCTTTGTTTAAGAAGTGAAGCTCTTGACCTCAACAGCTGCCCATTTTCCGCATCCATCAACAGTGCGGCCGCCCTTGCAAATTGGTCCCTATCAGCAAAAGCTTCCTGTACATCCCCTCTTCTTACCAGACCCAGCTCCACCCCCACTTTCCACACATTGACCACATACCAGCAGTTGGTAAACTGGTCAAGAAAATGAGGCCATGCCAGAATAGGAACACCCATGCTCAAGCTTTCGAGCGTAGAATTCCACCCACAGTGGCTCAGAAACCCTCCTATTGCAGGATGCCCAAGAACCTGGACCTGTGGCACAAACTTCGCTACTTTTCCAAGCTTTAGTAATCCATGTGGAAGAACTTGCTTCATCTCCCACGGTCGCACCACCCACAAAAATGCCTGTTGCTTTTCCAAGAGCCCTAAACCCACCTCCTCCACCTGTCGCTTTGTCCACGACACCACACTTCCTAAGCATATGTACAATACAGATGCGGCAGCCTTTCTGTTCAGCCATTCCAAAACATCCTCAAAATCTTCTGCAGGCACCGATTCAGATGGCTGCCCTTTCGTGTAGGGCAGTGAAACAAGAGGGCCTACTAGCCACACAGGAATCTCTATCTTACTTTGCAAGACCTTGATGGGAAGACTTTCCAAGCTTTCAAGAGAATTGATGAAGATGCATGATGCCTCGCTGAATTGTTGAAATTGCTTAGTAAGATTTTCATACAAAAGAAACCTCCGGTCTTGGCCCTCAACAGATTTGACATGGTGAGGAAGATGACTGGTAGGCAAGGATGGCAATCCTGGAAGAAAATCTATTACCGGAGCTGGGGCAGTGTCAAGATTGTCTGAAAGGAAAGCAAGAAATCAAATTATATACAACCTGGAAGAAGCGCAATAACAGGGCAAAACCAACTTCACATAAGGCCACAATTTTGACATTTCTAGTATTATTTGCCTCACTATGAACTGCATAAGACTGAGTTGATGCAAGCATAATCGAGGGATTAAAATCCATCTGCCATATCCACATACAATTCAAATTACGGGAAAGCTAGTTCATTAATCCAGACAACAGCACTTTGTTTAGACCTTCAATGTCGTGCCATGACCAAATGGAGCTAAAGGCAAGCTCAAACACTAAAGTTGAAGGCCTTCCAACTGCATGGGCAGTCATGATGGAGCCCACGATAAGAAACTTAACTCTGAATCGACCACCGCGGTTCACATATCATTCTCAGCCTCCTCTAAACGACAAGGAATTTGCGGTCCATCTGATGCTGGTGAGATGTGGTCGAAGCTGCGGCTGACATGCACAGGAGTTATAAGCCCCATTGCAATCCTTATCATCTCTAAGTAAGGGCTAGAAACATAGTCTCCTAAACAGCCACATGTCTCCGTGAAGAGGGGCACATCAGCAGAAGACTACCTGAAAAGGGGTTAAACCCTTTCTTAAGGAGGTGGTCAGTGTGTCCAAAGATCGTAAAGACGGCGACTGACTGAGGCCAGAAGATGACTCCAGGCATACGTAGAGCCCGAGCCACATCCTGGGTCCAGGGGAGAAAGGCATCAGCAATTAGCAAAGAGGGAGCAGGGGAGGTCGACTGTAGCACACGGCACAGAAGCTTCTCAAATGCAGGATGAAGTTGGTCCACAGCTCTTACCAACTCTGTGGACGGAGAGATGCGGTCGAATTCAGCTGGCAAGCCATCAGGAAGACCTTCAAGGCAGATGAATCCCTCTAAACCTTCAACCTCCTCCCCTCTTCCTCCTTCATTGTTGGGTAGCTGTCTTGTTGCTAATTCATCCTCTGTGACTACGATCGTTTCCTGGCCCTGCCGCTGCTGATTCCCTCCCTCACCCTCTGCGACTAATCGTGTCCCTACTGTTTGTTGTTGTCTAAGGCGATCGCAGAAGAATTGTGTGGTGACGAATGTGACGCGAACGCCCTGTTGAAGTAAAAGGGTGGAGAGGCGTAGCAGTGGATTGATGTGGCCCAACGCTGGATACGCGCACACAACTGCATGCAGCCTCTTCGCCATTCAAGTTCCTCAAGGTGAGTGCGGCTTGCTCAAACATTCCGTTGCCCAAGCGAATGGTGCCCCCACATAAAAAAATGGGTAAATCGAAGATTCGCAAGGAGATTCTGTCTCTCTCTCTCTCTCTCTCTCTTGTAAGAGCCGGGTCGCACCCAGGTTAGTGGGGGGAGTGGAGGGAGTGGAAACCCAGAGTCGCACCCAACCTCTTTCAGAACCATGGTCTGTGGTGCCTTCTGTCGACCAACTCATGTGCTTTGCTTTCATTGGCTCAGGAATTCCTACGTCCCCGGAGGAAGCAGCTAGCCCTTAATACTCGATTAATCCCCCTCTTTTTCAAAATGGTAGCGGGGTTAGTAGAAGCCTTCGGATTCTCTCCAGAGCTTTTCGGACTTGCTGAAAATGGCGAATGGCTTCCCCCTGCTCCCCCCACTCCTCCTGGGTGCGACCCGGCTCTAATGAGCACATCAATGCCGCAACACCGACCAGCCGCTGAAGAAAGGGGCGTGAGCCCACGTGTAATCCACTTTTTTGTTGGCTGGAGGCCGAGAAGAGCTAGCGATTGACCTCCACGACTAGCCGGATCATTGCTTGGCGTCCACTCAGTGCAGCTCCCACCTTGAACATTACACTTGTCTCCTTCCTCTTCGCTGATCCTCACGGTCACCTCTCCATGTGCTCAAGACTCAGCCACAACCGACCAGCTGCTGCAGAGCTAGCCGAGTGGAGGCCGGATGGGACCATGTGCTAAGTCCTCTCTCTCTCTCTCTCTCTCTCTCTCTCTCTCTCTCTCTCTCTCTCTCTCTCTCTCTCTCTCTCTCTCTCTCTCTCTCTCTCTCTCTCTCTCTCTCTCTCTCTCTCTCTCCCCCCAAAACCCCCTTGATTGGCGCAACTTGCAAGTGGTCAAAGGAAAGGGCACTCATCCTTCGTTTCCTGGAAGCGAAGAAGGGCTTTTTTAAGAAGAGACAACTCTTAAGGAGACAGGTATCTCCCTTAGTGATGACCTCACGCTCTCGCAGATTGCTCATATGCAGGACATAATGATGCATATTGGAGCGCAAGGAAAAAAGATGAGATTGCTTTTTACCGAGATGGAAGGATGGTGATATTGGAGCGACGCTTCGCATGACAATGTGATGCCTATGTGACCACACTAAAGATAACAGTTTGGAATTGTAATGGGTCACTTCCTCTTGATGTAGGGGCATTTGAGGACAGCCTTATGGGGAGAGACATCGTCTTTTACTCAGAGACACACTAGGCACTGGGACAACTTATGCCACTGCCCACATGTGATTGGATATAGGTGGGAGACATCTTGTGAAGCAAAGACGAGATCAGAGCATAGGGGCAAAGCATAAGGAGGAGTAGGAGTCCTATTTAGAGAGGAGTTAGAGCCGCTTATGCACATTTTTCAAGTTGATGATCACGCCAGATACATGTGAGTGAGATTGAGGGTTGAGACAAGCTATTTCTTGTACATTGCTATATGTTACTTTGCTCCCTAGCACATCAGTATGTGTTGCACCTAGACGAAAATCCCTTCTCTTTGTATTAGATGAGGATGTATGGGAGTTTTCTAGGGATGGTGACATCATTCTCTTTGGGGACTTTAATGCCCGCACGATAAATAATTTTTAATGATACATCAGCATATGAGATACTAAGAGAGCTAGATACTAGTGATATGGGGCTTGACAGATGCTCATTGGATGAGTACACTGAGTACGGGAGATATCTGATGGAGATGGGGGCCTCACATAGATTGGCCATACTTAATGGCCTACAACAATTTCCCGTAGCAGTTGGGGTTACTCACAGACATGGAGCTAGCACAGTGGATTATGTCATGTCTCAGCCGAGATGTATCTCGAGCTTGTCTACTATAGTGCTTATCTTTAAGGCAAGGGACCCTATGGAGCTTAGTAACTATCTTACTATTATGATTGGGCACACAATGGTGCGGTTGTATGCATTGAGCAGTAGTTGAGCAGATGGTCAGAGAGAGCCGGCATGCGAGCAATGGGATAGGCAACTTTTCGACGAGACTTTTCTACTCTTGATCACATTCTAACGCTTAGAGATATTATTGAGGAGGGTAGATCACATGGGAGAAGGATTTAAGGTAGCTTTGTGAATTTTCGCAAAGCATTTGACACAGTGCCTAGAGATAGGTTGATGTGCAAATTACAGGAGATGGGGGTACCCATAGAGTTGATTTAAGGGATTATGGCTCTCTACAGGTCAGTGAGAGGACATTTTCGCACTCCGAAGGGGTTATTTGATGTAGTTCACTTCAGTACTGCGATGAAGCAGGGATGCCTGCTATCTCCGATGCTCTTTGGCATGTATGTGGAGGAGGTTTCTGATTACATTGAGAGGGGACGTGAAAGAGGAGCTCAATTGGCTGGGACGTGGATTCCGTTGTTATATGCCGATGATATTGTTCTGATTTCTCATTCCTTAAAGGCGGTGCTACGTAACTTGGATGCTTTACATGCATTTGCCCACTATAGTGGATTATCTGCAACCTTGGCAAAACCAAGGTCATGGCATTTAATACCACACCATAGTGGGTTAGGAGATCAACACCCACATTTTCTTATGGCCACGAGTGAGTGAGTATATGATGCATACACTTACCTTGGGATAGTCTTCAGTGGGTATTCTTTTCATTGAGGAGAGCAATTGAGACTAGATTGACCAGAGCTTATGCTGCCCTAGGCAGATTAGACTGGATGTGTTTGAAGGTTCAGTTCCAAGAACCTTGAACAAAGCTATGGCTCTTTGATGCTTTAGTGACATCATCTATGCTTTATGGAGTCCGGATATGGGGACCTTTAGTGAACCACCACAATAGATCTGGTAGCAGTGATGGGTGGATATGTATGGAGAGGCCTTTGGTTTCTATTATCTCTTGGATGATTAGAGCTAAGGCTTCAATACCACATGAGATTATGAGAGCAGAGATGGCCACATCTCCACTCGTAGTCAAGGCACTCACCAGATTAGTCTCCGATTATGGGACCGCCCAGACACATATATGCTATGTAAGATCCCCAAATTTTGGGTCTCTTTTGAAAATAAGAAAAGAAAATTCAAATGTTCGTTTTGTCAAATTTTGATTTAAGATGCTTGATTGACAGTATTGTAAGATTCTAAAGTAAAAAGCAAGGTCGTTTCCATGTTCCAATAGGTCAAACGAACGTTTGGTTCAGTTTTGAGAAAATCCGCTATTTTAGCTTTTTTTATGTTTTTTATGCTTTTAGGTGCTTTTTTGCAAAGAGCAGGGTCGGATCCTTAACCTACGTGTTCTGGGGAAGCTATGGTTCAGTTTTGTAAAAATATGATTTTCGAGTGCTTTTCATGATTTTTAGTACTTTTTAATGAAAAGCAAGTCCGCTTTTTTATTCCAGTGGACAAGGGGAACTCGTGGTTCAATTTTAGATTTTTTTTTTCTTTTTACGCTATTTTTAGCTTTACATGCTTTTCGGCATTTTTCAAAAGCAATGTGCTTTTTAGGATGACCTAAACATAAAAATATTCATTTTAGTCTCCGTCGGATTTAAAAATGACTACTCGTAGAAAAACCGGGATTAAACGGGAATTAATTTTATAAAAAGCAGTACCGTAAATACGCCGGAGCAGTACGGGAAAGTCATAATTATGTCGAGACATCACGGTGCGGCATAGTCTAGTCACGATTTCGTTAGTTGGCCGGATACTGTTAAATTTGTCAGTTTTACTGTAAAAATTGAATGGTAAGTGGGAGAGTTGACCACCAAAGGCAAAGCCTTGTTTACGCACTGCACACTACAATGCAGCTAACGAAGCACTCTAGTTTATAGACCATGTAAACTTAATTTTCTTTTTAGTTAGGTCATGCAATGGTCCTCCTATTAGTGAAAATTTTTCTATAAAGCGTCTATAGTATGCACACATACATATAAAGCTTCTTAGTTCATGAAAATTCCTTGGAATATGCCATCCTTTTATTACCTCCAACTTTGATGGATCCATTTGGATACCCGGGGGATTCACTCTATATACAAAACGGGACGCCACCTGCGAGCGGACAACTTTGATAAAACCCCTATATATGACTCATATTAGGGAATATGACCCCCCTTTCTACGCTTATACGATAATAAATACATAAAACTATCATACCCCTATCTTACATAT
Organism: Adiantum capillus-veneris; assembly: GCF_014529385.1. Classification (NCBI taxonomy): domain Eukaryota; kingdom Viridiplantae; phylum Streptophyta; class Polypodiopsida; order Polypodiales; family Pteridaceae; genus Adiantum; species Adiantum capillus-veneris. Next base: position 169,094,401 of record NC_140934.1, on the reverse strand, counting down.
AAAATTTAGGTCTCACATGATCTAACTAAGTAAAACTAGTCAAAGAGCGTGTAGCATAGTGACTGGCAACATACTATGGAACCACTTTTGTTGATAACTAGATGTACCCTCAATGTGTCTTAGTTTGACTTTCAAATTATGTGATCGTCAGTCTGCACTCTAGCTACTCTTCCAATTTTGACCCATCTAAAGTACTCAAAAAACATGGTTATAAAGTTGTGTTACGTTCTCCGTGTAAATTTGTATCTATACAAACTCTTTATAGCTTTCATCCCTCAACAAATGAACTATAATCACAAAACAAGCAATTGATACAAAGCAATTTATTAGTTCTTGCATGTATCTTTGTAGCTATTGACTCACACATTCGCGGGCAGACTCTTTTGGGAAGCCATGATTTTGAAACACAAAAACTTCCTCTCATTTTCTCCTTATCTCACTCCCCCACCCCCCCCCCCGGTCCCCCCCCAAAATATGATACCCCCTCCCTTATTTTTAAGCTTGGGAGATAAAGTATTGAGGGCCTACCCCTAACTTATACGCTTATGTTACTTGTAAAGAAACCCCCCTCCCCTACACTTACGTGGCGCGATAATTTTTCCATGGTGAATCCCCCGGGTTTGGATACCATCTTGAGAGATAATGTGACCTAAATACTGAATTTCTTGCAAGAAAAAATCACTTTTCTTTCGATTTATGAAAAGCCTATTCTCTCTTAGAACTTGAAAAATTACCTGGAGATGTCGCTTGTGTTCGTCCAAAGAGTTGTAGTAGATGATAATATCATCGAAGAACACTCCAGTGAAGCTGCGGTGAGACCTGGATAGCTTCTTCATCATTTGGTTGAAGGTAGCTGGTGCATTGGTCAAGCCAAAAGGCATGACAATGTACTCGTAAAGACCAAACGTAGTGCGAAATGCGGTCTTTACAATGTCCCGATCAACTATCCTTATTTTATGGTAGCCACTTTTTAGGTCAACCCTTGTAGCTTATCAAATAGGTCTTCTACTCGTGGAACGGGAAACCTATTCTTGATAGTGATCCTATTTAGTTCTCTATAGTCAACACACATACGATATGTGCCATCTTTCTTTTGCACTAATAACACGGGTGAACAAAATGGAGATGAGCTAGGCCTAACCATGCCTTTCTCAACTAACTCATACACTTGCCGCATAATCTCCTCTTGTTGAGCTTGAGAAACTCTATAAGGAGCTTTATTGGGCGGAGAACTTCCTGGAAGAAGTTCAATTGCGTGGTCGTCATCCCCTCGTTTTGCTCACTAGGGATGTCGTCAATAAAAACATCTTGGAATCCACTAAGAATAAACAACTCTAGTTCTTTTTTATTCCCTCCATTTTTAGTTGACAAATCATTAGTTTCATTTTGAGAGTCTTTTACAAATATCATATAGGCAAAAATAGAGCTCTTTATTGAATTATCAAAAGCTTCTTTATGTACAAGGGATATAGTGTGACCCAACTCGTTAGCATCTATATACATAGTCTTCTCCCTGTACGTAAAGTAAATACGCTTTTCAGGGAACTTGATGTCGACATCCATGCGATCAACCATGGTGTCCCTAAAAGAATATGAGGAGGATGGAGAAGAGGGTGACCTCTTTCTTGCCTTTTTCTTCCCTTGTTTTTCCTTCTCTACACCATCACTTTCTTTGGAAGAGGAAGAGGAAGAGGATGAAGAATATGGAGAAGAGGGTGACCTCTTTTTCGCCTTTTTCTTCTCTTGTTTTCTCTCGTCCCTCTTTGAATTATGGTGTAGAGAAGTATGCGATGGTCTTCTCCATTTAGGAAGTGTTGGAGAGCGTTTTGCCTGCCGTCTTCGTGGAGCCATCTCTGCCGAGGTGGCAGGAGACTCACTTCTATCTCGTTCTTTTGGTGGGGGCTCTACTGTTGAAACTTGAGTTCTCCTTTGAGAAGGAGATGCGTCATCGAGTAGTAGATTTTTGAGCCCTTCATACGGATCCTCTTCTTCTTCCCTTATTGGAGAGAGTCCTCTTTTGGAAGTCTCACTAGGAGGCTTCCTAGGTACTCTCTCTTCTTGGTGGGCAGTTTGGAGAATACCATGGGTACCCAATTCCTGTAGCACTTCACCTTGGAGGGATGGGATGTCCAGGGCTTGTTGTAGCCTAGAAACAAGATAGTTTACAAGCATAGGGGCATCATTAGTTGCTCTTTCATTAGCAAAATCAAAGCTATCAACATTAATTTCACTCTCTTTACTACTGTAAGCCATTCTAACAAATTTTAGGTGTAAAACTTTTAAGTGTACTTTGGCACTTCAAGCCCTAGTTGCTACTCCTCTTAACCCTTTAGAAAGGCACTCAAGCTCATGTACCCGCGGCTTGAATATCATTAATTGCAAGGAATAGAAGAGAGGGTCTTTCACCACCAAAATAGCAGCGGCTCCTGTCAAGCTTCTAGTAGCTCAATAGTGGTTAAGCCATAGGCAAGCCCCGTAGGACTCCACTATTAAGACCATAGCTCTCGATGTTGTTGTCCCATTATCTAGATGAAGTAGGCACACTGCAAGGCTGAAAAATCCCTATTCTACCTACTCAAATGCAATTTATAATACCAATTTTATAGTCAGCTTGAGGACCTTTCTTCTTGAGCAAGAAAAGAGAAACCTTGTGCTCTGATACCAATGTAACATTTAATGGGGTAGTAACTTATGTGTAGTGGATAGTGGAAATTAATATAGACATATGGAGCATTTCATTAAGAATAGATTCCTAATGAGCATAGCAAGAGTGCTTGGTTGGAGAGAGAGCAACAAAAGCATAACACCTCGTTAGAATTAGGCATGAACAATACTTCAAAAAGAGAGAGAAAGTAAGCTATTCACAACAGTTGAGGACCGGATGTACATGGAGCCGGTCCCCCCCTCCAAAATGCTTTGTATTATAGGTTTCCCCCATCAAGGGAGACATTTTACAATACAATACTTTGTGTTCCTTCAATAACTTGATGGTGCAATGAAGATGGAAGCTTCAAGCACCAAGCTTACACTTGAGAAACACAACATCAATTCCCTCACTGTCTCAGACCTAAGACCTCACACACCTTCAAAGATGGTGAGAGTTAGCAGGGTATGAGAGTAGATCTAGAGGAAGAAGAAGTATTCTTACAAGAAAGAAGTATTTCTCCTCACATGATCACTCTTAATAGCTTAGCATAGCTTAGTAATTAGCATGGTAGAGGAGATGAGTATGCATTGGAGCTTGGCTCTTAGTTGGATTTGCATCACAAAACCAAGAGTTGTTGGTGTAGGCCTCCCTTCTCACAAGCTTGGAGTAGATAATGAGCTTTCCATTAAAGCTTGAGAAGGAGATAGTCTTCTTTACTTCACACATGAGTTTCTGTGAATGTGTGTGCCATAATGCCTTGCAAAATCAGCCCCCTCTCACTCTTGGTTGACCCCTCTTGCAATTTCCTCCTCTTGGCCCCTCATTGGCTCATGCCAAGCTTATCCAATAGGAAATTAGAGGTCAAATGGAGAGCCTTGCGACAAGTGTCCCTCTTTACCCTTTAGTGAGAGTTTAGGTAATTCAAATATTGCATTTAAATCCCCATTATACCTTTTTTCCCTCTGGCCAATAGGAATTAAGCAAGCCATTGGGCTGCTTAATTCTCATTGGTCCACCTCTATGGCCATCCAATAGGATTTGAATGGGAATTGGGGGCAATTGGGCAAGGAACCTGACATGTATCTAATATTCCCTTTGTGTAAAGGGAAGCCTTGAGAGAGTGTGTGTGTGTGTGTGTGTTCTCTCCCCTCTTCTCTCTCTTCCCCTACCTTTAGGGCTCGCCGCCTCCCATCGGGGGTTTTCAATCAACGAGCAAAGAAAACTGAGCAAAATCAATTTCCGAGCAAATATGGGCAACTGAGGGCATGGTATATTGAAGAAAATAATCATGTCATGCTACATTTGACCAACACCTCAACCCAAAAGGGTTGTACATCTATAAAATCACCAACAAAGCAGCAGAGGCTTCAAATTCTCAATCTTCAAAACCTACGTCCTTTCTCCAATCACCCAGTTATAGAGACATGGAACACACGTGATGCATGGGGGACCACGATTACCTCCTGCACCAATGTGGCCTACACGCTCCTTCCTTGTGCAATTTTGTTTTGGAAATACCTTGCTCTTTTTATCTCCATCTAACCTCCTGACCATCCTTATACTTGGCACTAAGTACAACTCCACCAGCTCTAACATTGTGGTTGCACTCAGAAAATTCTCTTGCTAGATAGATCTTTAAGGTGAAGGAGTACGAGCGGAAGTGCGACGAGAGAGAGAGTGCGAGAAGAAGAGCACGACGATATGGTGAACTCGCTCTACTGTAATGTGTAGAGCATAGTGAGTTCTTATTAGGTTTTTACAAAAGAATATGTGTACATACCTGGCGGCTCGCCCACTTACCTGGGCGACCACATTGGGCTTTATACCCCAACAACCTCCCACCTAAAGTCCAATGTGGTACTTTAAGTGTGAGAGAAGCTACTATACAAGCTAATATACAAGAGATGTAGAGAAGTGATGTACTACCCTACACTTAACTGCTTGCCAAAATGCGCAAAGCTCTCTGAGGGAAGTCCTTTTGTAAGTAGATCAGCAGGATTTTCTGTGGTGTGAACTTTGACAAGCTGAAGTTGCTTATCCTCGAGCATTTCCCTGATGAAATGATACTTCACATCCACATGATTTGTCTTTGAGTGATAAACTGAATTGCGAGCCGATTGTATAGCACTTTGACTATCACAATCTAACACAGGCATCTCTTCTTTGATTCCCAAATCTATTACTAGTCGATTAAGCCAAATTGATTCTTTGCATGCCTCTGATGCTGCAACATATTCAGCCTCTGTAGTAGACTGAGTAACACAATCTTGTAATCTAGAACGCCATGATACTGCTCCACCAGCCAATGTAAAGACATACCCTGACGTAGACCTTCGGTTCTCTAAGTCACCTGCATAATTTGAGTCTGTAAAATCCTTTACACTTAGGTCTTGACTCCCATAGCATATGCGCATACTCTTTGTAGCTTTCAGGTATCTCAATATTCCTTTCACTGCCTCCCAATGTTTCTTGCCTGGGTTTGACATGTATCCACTTACTACTCCCATTGCAAATGCAATGTCTGGGCGAGTAGCAATCATTGCATACATTAAACTACCCACTGCAGACGCATATGGAATCTTATCCATTTCAGCATGTTCTTCCTCAGACACAGGACAATCTTGTTTGCTAAGTTTCACATATGGTGGCAATGGAACACTCAATGCCTTTCCCTTCTCCATATTGAAATGTTGCAAAACCTTGTCAATATACTCTGTTTGAGATAACCAAATCAACTTCTTTGATGTGTCTCTCTCAATGCGCATACCAAGTATATGACTTGCCTCACCCATGTCTTTCATATCAAACGATTTTGCCATCTTTGACTTCAAAGCTGAAATTTCATCCAAGTGCTTGGCAGCAATCAACATGTCATCCACATACAAAATAAGGATCAGCCAACTGCCATCCTTAGCCTTCTTTGTATATAGACAGTGATCGAACTCACTACGTTTGTAGCCTTGAGACAACATAAACTTGTGGAACTTATGGTACCATGCCCTCGGTGATTGTTTTAAGCCATAAAGACTCTTTAACAACTGGCATACCAAATCTTCCTTGCCTTTCTCAACAAACCCTTCTGGCTGCTGCATGTAAATTTCCACATCTAAATCACCATGCAAGAACGCTGTCTTCACATCCATTTGGTGCAACACCAAATCTAATATGGCAACCAATGCAAGAAAGCATCTCAATGTAGTCATCTTGACCACCGGAGAGAAGACTTCATCAAAGCCAATGCCTTGTTCTTGCTTAAAGCCCTTGGCAACAAGCCTTGCTTTGTACTTTGGCTGACTATCATGAGCGGTGATCTTATACCTGTAAACCCATTTACAAGGTAGAGCCTTTTTGCCCTATGGCAATTTAACTAGCTTCCATGTCTGGTTTTTATGCAGAGCTGTCATCTCTGACTGCATGGCCAATTGCCCATTCCCAGTGTCCTTCATTTGCACTACTTCCTTGTAACATGAAGGATCATTGCAATCAGTCAACATGACATAGTTCATAGATGGAACAAACCTATCAGGAGGTTGCGTGACATGTCCAGATCTACGCACAATAGGTGGCTCAGGCTCAGCCACAACCTGTGGTTCCACTCTATCCTGTCCTTCCTCCTCTTGAGCCCTGACATTTTGTCTTGCACGTGCAGGTCCATCTTCTTGGAAGACAACTCTTTTAATCTCCTCAACCCTCTCTAGTTTAGAATGATATTTGGCTTCATTAAAGTGAACATCATTGCTGCGGATAACCTTTCTGGATTCGGGATCCCAAAGTCTGTACCCCATCTCACCAGAATTACCATAGCCTAGAAAGATGCACTTTCTACTCTTTGGCTCAAGTTTGTTCCTAAATTCCTTTGGAACATGAGTATATGCCTCACAGCCAAAGACTCTGAGATGCTTGTATGAGGGAATTTTGCCTGGCCATACCATCTCTGCCACTGAATCCTTCAGCAAAACCTTTCTAGGAGATCTATTTATAAGATGAACAGCTGTTGATATAGCTTCAGCCCAAAACCCATTTGGCAGTTGTGAATTAGACAACATACTTCTGACCTTCTCTTGTATGGTCCTATTCATCCTCTCAGCAACACCGTTTTGAGGAGGATTGTAAGGAGCAGTAAGTTCACGTTTTATACCTTTTGACTCACAAAAGTCTTGAAAGGCCTTTGAGACATACTCTCCACCATTGTCAGTGCGTAAGCATTTAAGCTTCTTGCCACTCTGATTCTCCACAAGTGTCACAAAAGTTTTGAAAACACTAAACGCTTCATCCTTGTGCTTGAGAAAGTAAACCCATACTTTCCTCGAGTAATCATGTATAAATTTCATAAAGTAAGAAGCTCCCCCTAGAGATAGGTTAGGCATAGGTCCACACAAATCACTATGAACAAGTGCCAACTGTGTATCTCTTCTACTGCTTCTATGCTTATGTGGCTGCTGTGTTTGCTTACCACAGAGACAATGTTCACAGAATTCAAAATCATTAAATGACAAGCCAAGCAAATAACCAGAACGAGACAAGATTTCCATTCCCTTCTTGGACATATGTCCTAACCGGCTATGCCACAAAGAAACGTTCGGCTGGTCGGTTACATTGATTACATTTTTAGAGACATTTGATACATAAATCATGTAAAGTCCTCCAGACTTTACTCCATGTGCTACTGTCATAGAACCCTTCGATATCTTCCACATGTTCTGTCCAAAAGTGGTGACGTAGCCAGCATCATCAAGTAAACCTGTGCTGATCAAGCTCTTTGTAATTGCGGGAACATGTCTCACATTCTTCAGCGTGAAAGAAGAGCCATTCTGAAACTTCAATTGAACATCTCCAACACCTAAGATCTCATATGTCTGCCCATTGCCTAGCCGAACATGATCTTTAGTGGTCACATAAGAGGTAAACCACTCCTTGTTTGGAGACGCATGAAGTGATGCCCCTAAGTCTATAATCCAGTCACTCAGTGCATTTCCATCAGATGCTGTAAGAAGAGCTGAGTCCATTATATTCTTCAAGAAGTAGATGTCTCCTGACACTAGACTGTCATCCTCTGCAACAGTGTTTGTCACATTTATATCTTGAATCTTCACTGAGGACTTGTTCTTCTCACCATGGTCTTCTGCTTTCTCTTTGCCTTTTTCTGCTTTCCATTCTCTACAGTCTCTTTTCATGTGACCCTTCTTGCCACAATGGTAGCATTCTATGTCACTCTTGCCTTTAGCACTACGGGACTTGCTATGAGACTGATCGCTCTTTCCACCTTTGTACTTTTCTTTGGTCCTTCCCCTGACAACTAAGGCTGTTCCTTTGCCTTTGTCCATTGTCTTTCTGTTGGTTTCTTCAGTAAGCAATCTGCCTTCTACACCTGCTATGGTCAAACCATCTGGAGGTGCAGAATTACGCAAAGCTGTGCGAAAAGTGTCCCAACTTTCCGGCAATGTGATGAAGAGGAACATAGCTCTAACAGGTTCATCAAACTTGACACCTTGAGCTGACAACTGACTGTAGATGGTGTTGAATTCATTCAGATGATTGGACATAGGTGTCCCTTCTTTCATCTTCAAGTCGACAAGCTTCTTAAGCTAGTATACCTGTGAAGCTGCACTCTACTTCTCTTAAAGATCACTCAGCTTTGTCCATGCTTCATAAGCCGACATCTCATCTGCTACATTGAAGTAAACGCTTTCTGCCAAAGTCAGCATAATGGTAGAAAGTGCCAATTCATCCATTTCGCTCCATTCATCTTCGTCCATATCTTCTGGTTTTATCCCCTTGAGCTTTATAGGTTTTATCTGCTTCTTTTGTACCAACACGTGCCAAATCTGCTTCTTCCACAATGGGAAATTGGTTACATCCAGCTTCTTGATATTGTAAAGAGTAGTGTCTTGTGATCCAGCCATAGCTACGCTTCATAGTAGTTTACTTTCCTGGGAAAAATTCGGCAGAGTTTCCCCTGTAAACTGACCTCTGAACCAATATCAACCTGTCAAATGAACCAAGAAAGCTTTAGATTCTGCAGAAATTTTGGCAGAGTCTCCTTTGTAAAATGGCTCCGGTGTACTAAAAAACAGACCAAAAACAGCTCAAAAAACCACTATCTCTCTAACACTGTAAGCTGTGGGTAAACTGTCTCTCACTGTCCTGTCTCACTGTCCTGTCTCACTGTCCTGTCTCACTGTCTGCGACAATGCCTCAACAGCAGTAAAGCAAAGATGCAATCCCACGTGTCTAACTCACAGTCAATACATCCTAGCTGCTTATCTAAGGGTGCTCGAGGGATCGTTCCAAGACCTGTATCACCGAAAGGATCTCAACATTCGAGAATCCCCCAGCTCAATAAAACCTCACTTGACCCTCAACAAAGGCTGCAGTAAATATGACAATACATAGACTTCCCACAAAGTCATACATCCACAAATTTCCCAATGTATGCTATAACCGTTGCGGTGGTTGTTTGTTGCGTGACTCACAGCCAGCAAACCCTCAACAGACATACATCATCTCTGACAATACATCCCATGTGGAAGTACCTGTAATGTCAGGATGAAATTTGGAATATCAAGCAGCAAACACAAGCTACCTGATGAAGTAGTGGATGTCGCCTACAGTCTGTGTGTAGGTGCGCCCGTGTCGTATGTGACACGCCTCCAAGAACTGTGAGCCGTCCTTTGTTGTGTAGATAGCCACAAATCAGCACTCTGGAAGTGTAGATATCCTCAGCACTTGCAGTCGTAGGCCGAAACCCCAAATTTGCAGAGTCGGATCTGCACCCGCCGAGACCACGTAATCGAAAATGGCCTACGTAGAACTTTGTCGAAGCCGAACGGTGGCCGAGATGACCTCAGAATGAAATTCTGAGAACACCAAGCCCTTCTGGCTCTCCCATAGGATTTGGAGCCGTGTCTTCGCCTGTCGACTCTCACTCCAATCTGAGCATGTGACTCTGGCTACCTGCAAATGCTCTAGTTGAAGGAGTACAAGCGGAAGTGCGACGCGAGAGAGAGTGCGAGAAGAAGAGCACGACGATACGGTGAACTCGCTCTACTGTAATGTGTAGAGCATAGTGAGTTCTTATTAGGTTTTTACAAAAGAATATGTGTACATACCTGGCGGCCCGCCCACTTACCTGGGCGACCACATTGGGCTTTATACCCCAACATAAAGTCTCTTAGGATAGTTTCCTACGATGTTAAAATTCTCTTCTTCTCAGGTGCGTGCGTGTGTGTGTGTGTGTGTGCGCGTGCACGCGTGCTACTTCTATCACCCAAGTGTGGTAGATTGGTTATGCCATTTCCTTCTTGAATAACTGGTCTTGAGCAGTGTTAGAAAAAACCTGGGATATAGTGTATTTTAACCGGCTAAAATCATAAAATTCCGATTAGATTTTGAGCTTGCCTTGAAGAAAGCCCTCAAAGTTACACAAGTTTTAGTGTAAACACTGGTAAAAGCCTAAAATTTTGACCTAAAATCTGGTAGGATTTCAAGTTTGCCCTTATTTTCTTCAGTTAGGAAAAATGGATTTTTCTAGCCCGACTCTTGAGTTCAACTCTCCTAGTCGGATAGGTCTTTAAGGTCTTTCCTACTTGAAGAACAGGTCTTGAGTTCAACTCTCCTAGTCGGGTAGATCTTCAAGGTCTCCGCGTGCATCTCCCTTACCCACATGCAAAGGTCTCCCTCTTTTCACCTGCGCAATGAGCTGACTCTCCCTCTTTCCACCTACGCAATAAGACCCATCTCTCTCTCTCTCTCTCTCTCTCTCTCTCTCTCTCTCTCTCTCTCTCTCTCTCTCTCTCTCTTTCTTTTCGCCTATAGTAGGTGCTATCGTAATAAGGAGCTCACTCTCCCTCTTTTCACCCGTCGTATAATTTATCTGGCCTACCAACAACACAATTAGTAGCTGCAAGCTCTGCAAACAGGCAAGCTGCCCAATCTTAGACCCATCTCTTTCTATCTCCCTCTAATCTCTCTCTCTCCTCTCTCTCTATGTGTGTGTGTGTGTGTGTCTCGCTTTTTTCGCCTACAATAGGTGTTGCCGTAATAAGGAAGCTTGGTGGCTTCTAAATAGTTGTTTGCTATGGTACTGAGCATTTCCTGTGTTTGTGGTGGAGTCCCAAGTGCGAACATAGGGTTGAAGGTGGGCATGAAGAGGAGCTGGATTCATCTCTCTCTCTCTCTCTCTCTCTCTCTCTCTCTCTCAAATCGGCCATTGTAGGATTTACTTTAGTGGATAGAGTGAATAACGAACAGAGGCGCCTAGTTTCTGAATGCTATCATAATGCCTTTACATGCAGATACAAAAACGTGAGTGATCCTCCTGCATATAAGAATAGTGATGCGGATGATTGCGGCCCTTCTGAAACCTGTCAAAACCAGTCCGTGCCGACGCAGACTTGTTCCAACAGGTTTCGAGTCTTACAAGGCAGGTTCCTAATCAGAGTTATTCAAAGTTGCATACTCAAAAGGTTTTTTAATTTTAAAAATATTATCAACTTAAGCAGGTGTTCATATGACTTTAGTGATCATAATCTAAACCAAGCCACGACAATGCAGAACGGTTCCAACACGGGTAAGCACCACTGCCAATGATGGCGAATACGAGAACTGCTCTAGTGGAGCCTGACATTGTTGTTGTAGATTTTTTTATTTTTTGTATAAAATAAATAACTTTATAAAACTTGATTATATTAAAAAAAAAGCTCTCAGGGATGTTGGAGAATCTGACCACCTATTGTAACGGGTCCACGACATCGTGGACCCATTTTAGTTGTTGTCGAGCTTCGCCAACATGCTCGGCAATTTTTTTTGGGAAATTACCAAAGTACTTTCCAAATTTTAAAAATTCTCAATGAGTCCCTCACACTTGGCCATAAATTCCCAAAATGTCCTTCAATTTTATCAAAATTCTCAAAATAGCACTAATTAACCTTGCAAACAACTCCAAAATCTTTTCTTTTTGCAACACTTCATAGGACGATTGATTCTCCTCAATAAAAGGTGATAGATTTATGAATTTAATGGTATTGATGCCTCTTCAAATGAAATTGTTCATCAGTTTTGGATGCAGATGCCTCGATTGGTGAGCTTATTGGTGAATCATTTTGTCTAAGACACTAAATATAGATCTCCATTGTCATAAACATTAGACTATCTAAAAATTGGGGCAAATACATCCCAAAATGATGCAAGAGTATATTTTAGGAATTTCCTCAAATTTCAAGGATATTTTGGTAATTTTCCTTTTTTTCTTAATATAACTATGATCAAGTTTTATATATTCATCGAAAAATTTATCATAATTCAAGTGAAGAAAAGTCTATTTGTTTTAAGCGTTTATGAGAGTATCATGAGCTCATATTATTGGCTAGTTGAAAGTGTATGTCTCATACACGTAAAAATTAAATACTCAAACAATGAGGGTATTTAATTCTGTGTCCAGCAATTGGCAGCAATTAGTCATGGTTCCCAAAGACAGGGAAGTGCTTCCTTGACTCATGATCCTCTCTACAGTGATCAAGTCAGTTTAGTGTTTATCACCAAATATGTTTGATGATTTCGATAATCATATTGATGAGAGTGAGAGTACAGACATTGGTTGGGGTTTAGTGATTGAAGATCTAAAGATAACTAGGCAAGAAGCTACTTTGGAGCTTGTGCCTTTTCACATAGTGTTCGAGGGTTCTCCATGTGTGGATGAGGGGGATGATAGCCACTTAAACGTGGAGAGAGGACGATCTCTATGACCATCTCTACGTAGAGACCATCTCTACTTCTTTGTCATGCTCTACTACCGTCTCTTTTCCCTTATACTTTTGAAAATCTCTCCAATTCACAACTAATTTTATTGAAGGACTCACTCGCTTCTTTTGTCGCTCGAAAAAGTTGCTCGCCATCTTGTAAGACTCCTCCCATCTAGGGATGTGGGAAGACTTTGTGGTCTTCCCAAAGCATCCAATTTCCCTAAGGATTGACCATTGAACATTTCATTTGAATTTTGGAACCTAAGCTTTTTGGAAATCTTAATGGGCTGAACTTTAGGGTCTTTGAAGCCCATTGATGCACGTTGCTCTTTTGTAGATGGTCCCTCTTTGGATCCCTATTTTCCCTCCTTTGGATCCCTATTTTGACTAGTCTGCTAGCCTTACTAATATTCTAGCTTTTTCTCCCCTTGTACTTCTCCATGTTAAATGACCAGTTCAACATGAGAAAATCATTTAGGAGAATTAGATATTAGTTATTATGGCAACATTTAATCATGCAAAGTTGATGCATCATATTTGCACTTCACCTCCCTAGCACATAGAACTAGTTTTGACCTAAAAAGGTGCAAAGCAATCATACCCATGCACATGAGGCATCCACATCTATCCATAAGGTTCCATACATCATGCGATATCATTCCATCACCATAAACATGATGCAAAACAGCTCCGGCCCTTAGGTCGACCATAAACCATAAGTTCACACATATGCAAAAAACAACCTTTTGCCATTTTTGGGAGCATACATAACATGAAAATGAAAGTGTTTGAACTCAAACCAATGCATCACGCTCAGCTCCATAATATAGACGAATACTCTATCATATCACTTTCCCCATATGATACTGATACATCAAACGGTAACAAAGAAAGAAAGCCACTTTATTCATATATGTCTGTGCGGTTCAGGTTGACTAACCATATACCCTCACATGAGTTTATGGACATATAATACTTGAAATCAACTCACCAAAATAAACCATAAATCATACATAAACAGCTCGGTTAACTCATGACATCATATGGTACTCCCCCTTGGTAGCACCCCTATACGCGTAGGTAAACCCGGTTATGGAAGGATTAATAACTTGCATACCCAAGGTGATAACGGAGACCTAAATATATTTATCATCAAGTTTAATCAAAATTTTCAATTGGCTAAGTGGGTTTGCCCATCCGGTGAATCTATATAGTGGTTCTCCAAGGAGCTTGGGGTCCAAAATTTTAGTGCAGTGGACATCAAGCTATTTTTTGACCATATCTCTTAGCTCGTGCGTGATTTTCACATGACACCCAAGAGAGAAACTGTTCTAAATTGATGTTTTTTATCTCTGGTTTAAAGGGTTCGGCAGGCTGATTCATGACGGTTTGTGAGTTATGATCAAAACATTGTTCCTACCGCTTCTCTGATGTGAAACAAAAAACACTTTTTATGCACGCACATGATCATAAACACATCGTATGCATACATCAGCGTGTTAAACATGATGGAATAATCATGGGGTAACTTCATACGCAGTTGATAAATCTATACATGCACTCGTATATGAAAAAAAATCCTCTGAGAGGGTATCTTTTCAGAGAAACGACATAGAGAGAGAGAGATGATGATGGCTATGGAGTTTAGAGCTTCTCACCGTGCTTTAGAATTGATTAGGGGCTGTCGAAAGTCTTCTTCCTTTGCCGCAAGAGAGCGGTGATGAGAGCTACATAGAGGTGTTCACCACATGAGCTTCTGGAGAGATACATAGAGTTGTTCACCACATGAGCTTTTGGAGAGCGTGTACACCGTGAAACAAGAGAGGAGATAGTTAGCAAGTAGAGAGAGAATATCCTTCTTCTTCTTCTTCTTCTTTTCCCGTAAACAAGAGAGAAGAGCTTATGGAGGTGGGGCACCACTCCATATAATAGGTACGTGTTCCTTGCGGTAGTAGACGCAACTGACGACACTAAAAATTCAGCACTCCCTGCCAATTTATAGGCACTGTAGCAAGCCAGACTGAAGCCCAAGCTAGCTACTAGCACTACCTCTTCTGCCTGGAACAGCTGCACAGCTTTTGGGACTTTTGCTTACTATCTCCTCTCTCATTTCATAGTGTACTCGCTCTCCAAAAGCTCTCGTGGTGAACACCTCTACGTAGCTCTCATCACCGCTCTCTTGTGGCAAAGCAAGAAGCCTTTCGACAGCCCCTAATCAATTCTAAAGCACGATGAGAAGCTCTAAACTCCATAGCCATCATCATCATCTCTCTCTCTCTCTCTCTCTCTCTCTCTCTCTCTCTCTCTCTCTCTCTCTCTCTCTCTCTCTCTCTCTCTCGTCTCTCTGAGTAGATACCCTCTCGGTGATTGTTTTTTCATATACGAGTGTATGTATAGATTTTACCGAGTGCGTATGAAATTGCCCCATGATTATTTCATCATGTTTAACACACTAATTTATGCATACGATGTGTTATGATCATGTGCATGCATAAAAAGTGCTTTTCGTTTCACGTCAGAGAAGCAATAGGAACATTGTTTTGGTCATAACTCACAAACCATTATGAATCAGCCCAAGCCCTTTAAATCGGAGATAAAAAACATCATTCATAACATTTTCTCTCTTGGGTGTCATGCGAAAATCACGCATGAACATTTTCTCTCTTGGCTGTCAGTATTCTCCTACTTTTAGTACCATAAATGTACCATCTTTGGCATTTGACACGCAACAACTCAATAGCTAACAAAATCTGTAGCATCTTCGATAGATGTTCTTGGGTACATTCGGCCATACACACAACACACCATGTGCTAGAGCATTCAAGTCCAACACGAGCATCTAGCCGTTGGTAGCTTGTCAACACAGAAAATGATTTTCTTTTCAGTTATTGAAATAAAGTTGCCTTACTAAGAGGCTTTTACACCACCTCCAGAGTAGGGAGCAAACTCTCACACATAGTTTTTGTTACCATATACATGTGGTAGTGATGTGTGTGAACACACTAGGACCGCCGGGGCATTTTTTCCCTCTTTAGGAGGTTTTTTCCCTCGTGCATTGTATATACGTTCATCACTCTAGGGCTATCTATCTTTCCATTGCACACTAAGTAACACACTCTCCGTTGTGTGCCTTGAGCTTCCTTTGTCTTCTCCAAGCTGTGTGCATTTCTCTGCAACCCTAATTCCAACAATTGGTATCAGAGCAGGTTGCGTCCTCTCAGGCTTAGTCACCAGCAGCTCCAGCACATGCCTGCTCACTTGCTCCATTTTTTGTGAGCTTTGGCGAGCGTTGTAGGTCAACAAAATTTTTGGGACGTCTCGTAGTGCTCAGTCTGCTCAGATTTTTGATTCGAGCTCATTTCGGCCTTTGTTTTCACTATAGGCAGGTCTGCACAATCAATTTCGTCATTTTGTGCAAAATTTTTGTCAGTGTCGTTTTTTGCATAACAGGTCCTATACAATCTATTGCGGGTTGTGCTATATAGCAAGTGCTAGTCTCACTCAGTTTCTCCTCATTTTGGGCAGTTTTCACATCAAGTGCAGACATTTTCCATGGCTGACAACAACACAGATGTGTTCAAGATGTTTGCTGCTGATGATAGGTTGGATGGGGACAATTACCCTATGTGGGCTTACATGATGCAACATGTTCTTATGTCAAAGGGCGTCTGGCATATTGTGCACGGCATTGATGTACGTCCTGGTTCTGAGGATGTAGGCGACGTTGAGGATATTGCAGGTCTTGCTGCAAGAATTGCTACTAATAGAGATGTTTTGCCTACGGCAAAACAAGCTTGTTGGGATGTAAAAGATGCATAGGCTCAAGCATTGATTGTGTTTTCTGCGAAGCGCACCATTACTCCTCACATTCGCTCAACGAAATATGCAAGACAGGCTTCGGATATTCTAGCAGGTCTTTATGCAAGTCGCAATAAGGCTAAAATTGCTATGCTGCGTAAAGAGCTCGAATCGAAGATTATGCTTGAGGAAGATGATATGGAAACTTTCCTTTTGCTGGTGTCAAGGATATTAATAACTTATTTCTGCAGGTGAAGTCATTTCAGACAGTTCCATTGTGCAGACTGTTCTTGATGCCTTACCAGATTCTTACGAGACTTCTAATACTTGGAGACTTATGACCCAAGGAAACCCTGAAGTTGTCAAGTTTGATGCATTATGCACGTTACTGTTGCAAGAGTCACTTTCTAGAAAAAACAGGACTAAGCAGCATGCAGTTGAACAGGCTTTTATTGCTTCTCAAAGAAAGGGTGGTAACAGCAATGAAGTCACTTCTTATGGTTCTGCTGCGAGTGGTAAAAATTTTGTTCCTAATGCTTCTGCTGGTAGAAATTTGTCTGGTAATTTTGGTGATAAGGGCAAAAGGAATATGCGTTGCCATTATTGTAAAGCTAATGATCACTCGATCAAGTAGTGTCCTAAGTTGAAGGCTAAAGAGGCTAAGAAGAAAGAGGGTGGTTCCACTGCCAATGCTGGTTCCACTACAAATGCAGCCATTGTTGAGTCTTCTGTAAAAGGAGACTGTGATGCTGATGTTGATGTAGAATGGGCTTTTAGTGCAGAGTGCACTTACAATCCTGCTGTCCATGATGCATGCATGTCGGTTGCTGCAGATTCATGTGTGTGGTATTTCGATAGTGGTGCTACAAAGCACATTACCTCACATCGTGAATTGTTCACCTCTCTCGAGTCTGTCCCTCATGGGAATTCAGTCACGTGCCAATAATGCCTCTTATCATGTTCATGGAGTTGGAAAGATTGTGCTCACTGCTACAAATGGCAGTTCTTTCACACTTGTTGATGCACTTTATGTACCTGGGATCAAGAGGAATCTTTTGTCTGTATCTGCACTTGCTAGACTTGGACTTGTAGTCAAATTTGTGGATGACAGATGTAGAGTTCATGATCTCAGGTTTGGGCTAAGCTTTGCAGGGTCCAATGGGGTGCCAGCATGAGTAAAAATCATGAGGGGTTGACCGAGAGAGAGAGAGGGGGGGGGGGGGGGGGGCTGATTTTGGCAAGGCATTATCACACACACACTCACACAATCTCATGTGTGAAGCAAAGAAGACTCTCTCTCCTTCTCAAGCTTTAATGGAAAGCTCATTATCTACTCCAAGCTTGTGAGAAGGGAGGCCTACACCAACAACTCTTGGATTTGTGATGCAAATCCAACCAAGAGACAAGCTTCAATTCATGCTCATCTCCTCTACCATGCTAATTACTAAGCTATGGTAAACACAAGGAGATGAAGAAGAAGAAGATGGAGATGGAGCAAGAGCACTCTTCAATTGCACAAATGAGAGAATGAGTGAATTTTAGGTTTAGTTGACTTTTATATGAGCTCGCCCCATTCACACTTGGGTGCCCATGCTTAGCCAACTATGTTCCAGATAGAGTACACCTCTCATCGGCGATCACTCTTACCCTTTTCCTATTGGACCGACAAGCCCGGTACCCGACTCTACCAAATAAATAATACGGCATCCGTCTTAGGTGATAGGAATGTGTGTGAGGGTTAACAGAAACACAAGAGGAAGCTCGGGATAGCCAATGAAACCTTTTTCCTTGAAGGTCGGTCGAGTGTGATTGTCAATAACAACTCGATTGGCAGGGATAGCTGATGTCACTCTGTCATAAACCCATCGATTATGGTTTGTGACTCCATCAGGGGCCATGATAGTTTGTGGTGCTTCATAAAACTAGTGCTCCTCTTCATATGTAAGTCCTTCTGGAGATCTGCGTTTCTCAGTCCTTGAATAAATATAAACATAAGTCATGATGGGAGGTATTGTTCTTTGTAGCAACACTGTCAAAGTACCACACATGAGCATCTACAACAACTAACATACATGCATCATGGACTGGAAATCATAAGTGCACTCTTCACTAAAAGCCCATTCTGCATCTACTTCAACATCACAATCTCCTTTCATAGAAGATGCTACAATAGTTGCGCTTGTAGTGGAACTAGTCTCTTTCTTCTCACTCTCTTTTGCCTTCAACTTAGACATTGCTTGATCAAGTGATCATCAGCTTTACAATAATGGGAACATATCTTATTTTTTCCCTTTTCACTAGAATTCCCAAACGAGGTGTTATCAATTTTGATTGCAGCTCTTTACATAGAAAAGCAATTTTAGCCTCATTGTAGCTTGCATAAAGACAAGCCAAAATATCCCAAGCCTTTTTTGCAGATTTAGTTGAATGAATGTGAGGAGTAATAGTGTGATTCATAGATAATGCAATCAATGCATGAGCCTGCGCATCTCTAAAATCCCAACTCGATTGCTTAGCCGTAGGCACAAGAGCTCTAGCAACAACAACCTTGCAACATCCTCAACATTGTCTGTATCCTCAGAACTAGGGCGTACATGAATGCTCAACACAACATTACAAATGCCTTGTGACACAAAGAACATGTTGCACCATGTAATCCCACATTGGGTAATTGTCCCTATCGAACTCAACATCAAACATCTTGAACACATGTATGTTGTTGTCAGCCATGGAAAATGTCTATAGTTGATGTGAAAACTTCCCGAAAGAGGAGAAACAAAGTGAGACTAATGCGTGCTATAAAGCACAACCCAAAGAAGACTATAAGGGACCTATTATGCACAAAATGGCACTGACAAAAATTTTGCACAAAAGGACAAAATTGCATGTGTAGCACTGCTTGTAGTGGAAACAAAGGCCGAAATGAGCTTGAAGTATTTTTTGACATGCTGATGCTCACTAAAGCTCACCCAAATCAGAGAAAGTGAGTAGGTGTGTACTGGTGATTATGCTCCAGGGGATGGAACCTGCTCTGAAACCAATTGTTGAAAATAGGGTTGCAAGGAAACACACACAACTTGGAGAATACGAAGAAGCTCAAGGCACACAATAGAGAGTAGTATTTCTTAGTGCAAAAATTAAAGATAAGTTAACCCTTATAAAATGGGCGTATATACAATGCACACAAAAAATAAAACCTCCTAGTGAGGGTAAAAATGCCCCGGTGGTCCCACATGTTTTCACACACATCACTACCACATATGTATGGTAAAAATTCTGTCTTGTTTGGACTTCATTTTCTTAGCAAATCAACGAGTTTTGCTCGTGAGTGTTGTAGTTAGCATTTGTTGCCTGACATGTAGTTGAGTATAGCTTTGAGTAGAAAGGGATTGAGTGTGTTTTTCAAGAGCCTAACAACCTCTAGACTCCATGCACCAGTTGAGACAACTCCATCCCATGATATGACATTTATGTACGTGGTTCTCACTGTCTCTCGAGGCTTGGCAACTAGCAAGCTCACACACACACATGCACAAAATTTATTGTGTGCGGGATTCACATCAGCAAAGAAGAGTGGCAAAATGAGCACAAAGTGTGTGTAGCATACACACACAGAGAACTTTCTTCTGTGTGTAGCATACACACACATAGAACTTTCTTCTGTGTATGGGTTATTCATTGGTAAGGGAGTGTGGCAAGGTGAGCACAAAGTGTGTGTAGCATACACACACAGAGAACTTTCTTCTGTGTATGGGTTATTCATTGGTAAGGGAGTGTGGCAAGGTGAGCACATAGTGTGTGTAACACACACACACACACGCACACACACACAATCAAATTTCAAACTTTGACATCACTTGAGAGAGAGAGAGAGAGAGAATTTTTTCTTTCTGCTTTTGCCATCGTCCATGACTTGCCCTATGATTTTGACGTCCCAACTCCCTTGATATTGGCTATTACCCGTCGAGATTGCCAAATTGTTGGTCATTTCTGGCACACATAGAGAGCGTGCATAACCTCCAACCAAGCATAGCCCACGAAATGACACACCTCAGTGTTTTCAAACATCCCACACATTAGGCAGCAAATTTTTGACAACCCTAGCATTTGCTAGTGTGCTTTTATACGCACATACATACAGGTTTTGGCTATGTTTTGGATTCAAGCATCCCGGTTCTTGGCACTTCTATCCAACAGCAGAAGGCGAATCAGATTTCAGTCAATGCCAATACACAAGTTTTCTCGGGTTTACAAGAGGGGCTTTTGAGCCCACATAGCCCTACTCTCCTTGTGGCCCAACACACATTGGCAGGGCACATGCACCGTCTCTAGGCTTCCAACACACACAAATAGAGCACCTTTACATGCATTCTTCCCAGTGGTTTTGGTAGTAGTTTCTCTATAGATTGTTATGTAATGAGATATGCATATTTTTTTAGTGCACACACATTGCTATTGAGATATTTTGAGAGAAGACATCACTGTATGTATTTTGTCTACTATTTGCATCATTTTTTGATACTACCCACTCTACACCATATGGAGCCTACACCCTACATTGATCCTTAAAGTGGGAAGAATTTGACCTTGTCATTTTCAAGATGTGGAGCATGAATAAATATAGCAGTGGTAATCCATTGCATGGATTGTATTGAGAGATTTATTTTTCATTCTGATTGGTTATCAATTTATAGATAAACCACCACCAATTAGCACTACTCCAAAAGAGACCCCTAAAGAAACACCCACGAGCAATTTTTTTTGTTAAACCAAGGGTTTATGTTGGGATCTTGCCAACACACCCTCAAGGAATATCATCATGGGCTTGTATGTGAGGCTCATGTTTTCACCCATCCACTACATGCAAACCTTTGAGGAGAGTTTCATCACAAGGTTGTTCAAAAGTGATTCATCCATGTTCAACCTGCTGACAAAGGACCTACAAGCACGATACATTGCCTATCAAAATCAGGTGGTTTCAGACCCATTGCAGTACATAGCACATGCAGCTAAAGCTAAAGCAAGGGTAGCAAAGTATGGATGTGCTCTCAATGCAATCAATGCCTACTAGTTTTGCAACCTCAATTAAACAATGTCAAGGGAAACATCCATGTAGGAAGGGGGAGTGTTTGTAGATGTTGAAGTAGATACCCTTCTAGTTAATTTCCCTTTGTAAAATCTCCAATTGTAATATCGAAGTGCAAAAGCCCAAGTTTTGATTTGTAATTTGTGAATCCATTTCTCATTATACTGTGCTGTAAACCATGTGAACTAGTCCTAAGGCCATTCTTGAGTAACCCTAGGTATAAGTGACAAAATCTTGAGTAACCCAAGGTATAAATGACAAAATGTAAAGTGAAAAAGAGAGATCTCTATGGAAGATAGCAATGTACTAGTGAAGCTATCTACTCTATGTGAGCTTGAAATCAACATAACTCTTTCTTTGTTGGTAATCAAAATCAAGTTTTGACTAGTGCATTTTGTTTCTCTACTCATGTTCTTTCATTTGATTGTACTCATTGTCAGTCTGGTTTAAGTTTGTGACTATGTCATGTGATCCTAAAATTGCTACTTTGATGGTATATGTCAGTCCAAGGGCCAAAGGCCAAGAGGGCCAATCTAAATTGGGCATGGGGGTGCCTATATAAGGGACAGAGTTTGGGTGGAGGGATAGGTTCATTACTCTTGTTGGTCTTATAGTGGTATCTGAGCTAAGTTTAGGGATGGAGCTAATTTGGGAGAAAAAGTGGTTTATGAGAGCTCTCTCTCTCTCTCTCTCTCTCTCTCTCTCTCTCTCTCTCTCTGTGAGATAAAGAAATTGCAAATGTGCAAGGCTGCTTAGTGGGAGGAAGAATAGCCTTTGACCAACACAAAACTACAAGCCGGTGGACCCATTTGGGTGTGGCACTGAGGTGAGGACCAATCTTCATCACAATTGCTCTTGTTCTTACAACCGGTAGCGAGCAAGACAAAGCGAGTTCTCTCTAATTGCACTACCCCACATGGGCACCATAGCTTGGAGATTTTGATTTCTCATGTGGGTGCTCCATATTGGCCGCCCTTTGGTTTCAAAAACTGCCTAAGGGCATGTACCCATGCCCCCACCTTACCTTCTCTCCTCCTCCAAAGTGAAGTACAAGCTCACATCATTGACGAGAGTGAGTGAAGTGTGGAGTTTAGGTATCAAACCTCTATAAATTTTAGATAAGTTCAAAATTTCAAACAATTGTAGACATACACACTTTTTCCATCTTCGTTGGCAAAGGTTTAGACTTGCAAAGAGGTCTCAACAAAGGGTTGACCACATGAAGAGGGTAAGATCTAGCAAATTTTTTTGCTATTTACAAATTGGTGGTTTATTTCCATTGGATTAAAATCGGTCTTTTTGGACGGGTATTCAAGTATCGGCACAGTTGTGATTGGACAGTGCTTTACAAAGATTCATGATCGACATCAACAATTGACTAGCCCTTGCTGCTGATAGTGATTAAGCAAGGATAATTGATTTCCTTGGTACTTTTTCTTTGATTTTGGAAGGCAATTTGTCTACAAGATGTTTTTTTATCTTGTTCAGAGCTTAGTCTGCTCAGATTTTTGATTCGGGCTCATTTCGGCCTTCGTTTCCACTACAGGTAGTACTACACAGGCTATTTCGTCATTTTGTGCAAAACTTTTTTCAATGTTGTTTTTTGCATAACAGGTCCCTTACAATCTTCTACGGTTTGTTCTATATAGCACGTGCTGTTCCTGCTTTGTTTCTCCTCTTTTTGGGCAGTTTTCACATCAGGTGCAACATTTACCATGGCTGGCAATAGCACAAATGTGTTCAAGATGTTTGCTGCTAAGGACATATTGGATGGGGACAATTACCCTATGTGGGCTTACATGATGCAACATGTTCTCGTGTCAAAGGGCATCTAGAATATTGTGCAGGGCATTGTATGTCCCGGTTCTGAGGATGTAGGCGAGGTTGAGGATGTTGCAGGTCTTGCTGCAAGGATTGCTGCTGCTAGAGTTGTTTTTCCTACTGTAGAACAAGCTCATTGGGATGTAAAGGATATGCAATCTCATGTGTTGATTGCTTTGTTTGTGAAGTGCACCATTACTCCTCCATTCGTTCAACAAAATTTACAAAACAGGCTTGGGATATTCTGGATGGTCTTTATGCAAGCCGCAATGAGGCAAAAATTGCATTGCTGTGTAAAGAGCTGGAGTCGAAGATTATGCATGAGGAAGATGATATGGACACATTCCTTGCTGGTGTCAAGGATATCAATGAGCAACTTATTTCTGCAAGTGAAGTCATTTTAGACAGTTCCCTTGTGCAGATTGTTTTGATGCCTTACCAGATTCTTACCAAACTTTTGCTAGCACTTAGGAGACTTATGACCCAAGGAAACCTTGAAGTTGTCAAGTTTGATGCATTATGCACATTGCTATTGCAAGAGTCACTTTCCAAAAAAAACGGGACTAGACAACTGTTACCATATACATGTGGTAGTGATGTGTGTGAACACACTAGGACCGCCGGGGCATTTTTTCCCTCTTTAGGAGGTTTTTCCCCCCGTGCATTGTATATACGCCCATCACTCTAGGGCTATCTATCTTTCCATTGCACACTAAGTAACATACTCTCTATTGTGTGCCTTGAGCTTCCTTCGTCTTCTCCAAGCTGTGTGTGTTTCTCTGCAACCCTAATTCCAACAATTGGTATCAGAGCAGGTCACGTCCTCCCGGGCTTAGTCGCCAGCTGCTCCAGCACACGCCTGCTCACTTTCTCTGATTTCAGTGAGCTTTGGCGAGCGTTCGCAGGTCGACAAATATTTTGGGCAAGCTCGAAGAGCTGGGTCTGCTCAGAATTTTGATTTAGGCTCATTTCGGCCTCCGTTTACACTACGGGCAGTACTGCACAGGCTATTTCGTCATTTTGTGCAGATTTTCTGTCAGTGCCGTTTTCTGCATAACAGGTGCCTTATAGTCTTCTACGGTTTGTGCTATATAGCACAAGTTGTTCCCGCTCCATTTCTCCTGTTTTCGGGCAGTTTTCACATCAGGTGCAGCATTTACCATGGCTGACAACAACAACACAGATGTGTTCAAGATGTTTACTGCTGAGGACAGGTTGGATGGGGACAACTACCCTATGTGGGCTTATATGATGCAACATGTTCTTGTGTCAAAAGGTGTCTGGAACATTGTGCAGGGCATTGATGTACGTCCTGGTTATGAAGATGTAGGCGATGTTGAGGATGTTGCAGGTCTTGCTGCAAGGATTGCAGCTGTTAGAGTTTTTTTGCCTACGGCAGAACAAGCTCGTTGGGATGTTAAGGATGCGCAGGCTCATGCATTGATTGCGTTGTCTGTGAAGCGCACCATTATTCCTCACATCCATTCAGCAAAATCTGCAAAACAGGCTTGGGATATTCTAACAGGTCTTTATGCAAGCCGCAATGAGGCTAAAATTGCTTTGCTGCGTAAAGAGCTAGAGTCGAAGATTATGCATGAGGAAGATGATATGGACACTTTCCTTGCTAGTGTCAAGGATATCAATGAGCAACTCATTTCTGCAGGTGAAGTCATTTCGGACAGTTCCCTTGTGCAGACTGTTCTTGATGCCTTACCAGATTCCTACCAGACTTTTGCTAGTACTTGGAGACTCATGACCCAAGGAAATCGTGAAGTTGTCAAGTTTGATGCATTATGCACATTGCTGTTGCAAGAGTCACTTTCTAGAAAAAACAGGACTAGGCAGCGTGCAGTTGAACAGGCTTTTATTGCTTCTCAAAGAAAGGGTGGTAACAGTAATGCAGCCACTTCTTATGGTTCTGCTGCGAGTGGCAAAAATTCTGTTCCTAATGCTTCTGCTGGCAGCACTTCGTCTGGCAATTCTGGTGATAAGAGCAAAAAGAAGATGCGTTGTCATTATTGTAAAGCCAATGATCACTTGATCAAGTCGTGTCCTAAGTTGAAGGCCAAAGAGGCTAAGAAGAAAGAGGGTGGTTCCACTGCAAATGCTGGTTCCACTACAAATGCAGCCATTGTTGAGTCTTCTGTGAAAGGAGATTGTGATGCTGATGTTGATGCAGAATGGGCTTTTAGCACAGAGTGCACTTACAATCCTGCTGTCCATGATGCATGCTTGTTAGTTGCTGCAGATTCACATGTGTGGTATTTCGACAGTGGTGCTACAAAGCACATTACCTCACATCGTGAATTGTTTACCTCTCTCGAGTCTGTCCCTCATGGGAATTCAGTCACTTGTGCCAACAACGCCTCTTATCCAGTTCAGGGAGTTGGAAAGATTGTGCTCACTGCTGCTAATGGCAGTTCCTTCACACTTGTTGATGCACTTTATGTACCTGGGATCAAGAAGAATCTCTTGTCTGTATCCGCACTTGCTAGACTTGGACTTGTAGTCAAATTTGTGGATGACAGATGTACAGTTCATGATCTCAGTTTTGGTGATGAAATTGTTGCATCTGGGCTTTTGTGCCGTGGGCTGTATAAGCTCACTTTGTATGACAAGTGTGGACAAAATTTTGCAAATGCTGTTGCAGATTCAAGGGCTACTTCAGATGCAAAACTTTGGCATGCACGTTTTGGTCATCTGAATTTTGCTGCGTTTGCTGCGTTTGCAGAAATCTGATATGGTTGCTTCTTTGCCGCCTCTTGAAGCACCTGTCAAACATGTTTGTGAAGGCTATATTCTGGGTAAAATGCAGCGTTCTAAGTTTCCAAAGGATGGTTCAGTTAGGGCCACATGCAGGTCACAGCTTGTGCATAGTGATGTTTGTGGGCCCATGCAAACTCCGTCCTTGGGCAATTACCTGTACTTCGTGACTTTCATTGATGATTACTCCAGACATGCATGGGTATTTCCGCTTAAAGCGAAGTCCGAAGTTTTTATGTGCTTCAAACAATTTTTGGCTATGGCTGAAAATGTCTCAAAATGTACTATGGGCACCCTCCGTTCCGATCGAGGGGGGGAGTATATGTCTCATGAATTTAATGCATTTCTGGCTAGTCGTGGGATAAAACACCAATGTACAGTGCCTTATACACCTCAGCAAAATGGTGTTGCTGAGAGGAAAAACAGGTCACTAACAGAAATGGCACGTTGTATGGTCAAAAGTCAAGCTTGGCCGCATTCTTTTTGGCTTGAGGCCATCATGTGTGCCACTTATGTACTTAATAGGTGTCCTACGAAAGCTTTGCAGTCTATTACTCCATATGAAGCATGGCATGATAGAAAGCCTTCTATTGAGCACATGCGTGTTTTTGGCTGTTTGGCATATGCTTTGGTGCCACAAGTGCAGCGCAGAAAATTGGATGATAAGGTTGTCAAATGTATTTTTGTTGGTTATAGTGCTGAAAGCAAAGGTTACAGGTTGTATCATCCGCAAACAAAACGTATTCTGGTTTCACGGGATGTAGTGTTTGTGGAAGACTCTGTTCAGCCCTTGCTGTCATGTACTAGAGACAGTAATGTAAGCTCACAGGACATTTATGACACTTTGTTGCCTCTTTTCAGTGGTGGAAATACGAATGTAAGTTCCAATGAGGCAAATGTACAGCCTATGGGGGTTTCTGAAAATGTTTTAGAACAGCCTATTACTGATGCAGATGTACATGATGTACTTGATGAGGAAAGGGCTGAAAATGAGCAGGCTAGAGGTATGCCAAAATGGCTGGTGCACACTTTGCGTGACAGTAAATTGGATGCACCTTTATCTAGTCGTACTCGTTCAGGCTCTCGCCATGCATCTTATGCATCAGATTGTTATGCTTTGGCTGTGTCTAGTTTACATGATGTTGAGGAGCCTCTGTCTTTTGATGAAGCACAGAATTCAGAAAATTGGATTGCTGCCATGAAATCAGAATATGATGCACTTATAGAGAATGACACATGGACTTTATGTGATTTGCCTCCTGGCAAAAAGGCCATTGGTACGAAGTGGGTTTACAAGTTGAAACGCAAGCCGGATGGTGAGATCGATCGCCATAAGGCTCGACTTGTTGCAAAGGGTTATGCACAACAAAAAGGCATAGATTATGAAGAGACTTTTGCTCCCACTTGTCGTATGACTACTGTGCGTTTTCTATGTGCATTGGCAGCTCATTTTGGTTGGGATGTACATCAATCAGACATTGTTACTGCTTTCTTGAATGGTGACATATTTGAGGAAGTTTATGTAACGCAGCCTCGCGGTTTTGTCATAAAAGGACAAGAGGACAAAGTGTGCAAATGTAAGAAGGCTTTGTATGGGTTGAAGCAATCTCCTCGTGCTTGGTATGAGAAAGCTGACACTCATTTGGTTAAACGAGGCTTTCGTAACAGTCCAACAGAAAGCACATTGTATGTAAAGCGTGAGGATGATGTATTTCTCATTGTGGTTCTTTATGTTGATGATTTGCTGATCACTGGACCAAATGAGAGACATATTGCTGAATTTAAGGCTGATTTGAATGCTACTTTCAAGATGAAAGATTTGGGGCTGTTGCATCATTACTTGGGTATACAGTTTAAGCAGTGTGATGGTGGTATTGCCTTGTGTCAGAAAAGTTACATAGATCCGTTCAGCAAAATCTGCAAAACAGGCTTGGGATATTCTAACAGGTCTTTATGCAAGCCGCAATGAGGCTAAAATTGCTTTGCTGCGTAAAGAGCTAGAGTCGAAGATTATGCATGAGGAAGATGATATGGACACTTTCCTTGCTAGTGTCAAGGATATCAATGAGCAACTCATTTCTGCAGGTGAAGTCATTTCGGACAAGAGGACAAAGTGTGCAAATGTAAGAAGGCTTTGTATGGGTTGAAGCAATCTCCTCGTGCTTGGTATGAGAAAGCTGACACTCATTTGGTTAAACGAGGCTTTCGTAACAGTCCAACAGAAAGCACATTGTATGTAAAGCGTGAGGATGATGTATTTCTCATTGTGGTTCTTTATGTTGATGATTTGTTGATCACTGGACCAAATGAGAGACATATTGCTGAATTTAAGGCTGATTTGAATGCTACTTTCAAGATGAAAGATTTGGGGCTGTTGCATCATTACTTGGGTATACAGTTTAAGCAGTGTGATGGTGGTATTTCCTTGTGTCAGAAAAGTTACATAGAGACATTGCTATGTAAGTTTGGACTTGAGGATTGCAAACCTATTGCCACTCCCATGGAAACAGGTTTGAAGGTGAGTCTACATGATGCTGGCGATCCTGCTGATGTCACTCTTTACCAAACTGCTGTTGGCTCCCTCATTTATGTATGCAACACGAGGCCAGATATTCAGTTTGCAGTCTCGCAGGTCAACAGATTTATGCATAGCCCAGGGTCTAAGCATTGGCAGGCTGTCAAGAGGATTTTCCGCTACCTTAGTGGCACTTTACATCTTGGCTTGTTTTATCCCAAGGGGGGATCATTGCCGCCAGACTTACATGCTTTTTCAGACTCAGATTGGGCTGGTTGTTTTGACACGCGAGTGTCCACAAGTGGTTTTTGTTTCATGCTTGGCAGTTCATGTATATCATGGTTGAGCAAGAAGCAACCTACTGTGGCCACTTCGAGT
The DNA here is from genome assembly GCF_014529385.1 of Adiantum capillus-veneris. Taxonomy (NCBI): domain Eukaryota; kingdom Viridiplantae; phylum Streptophyta; class Polypodiopsida; order Polypodiales; family Pteridaceae; genus Adiantum; species Adiantum capillus-veneris. Next base: position 169,065,653 of record NC_140934.1, on the reverse strand, counting down.
TGTGAGGCTGAGTACAGGGCAGTCTTCACAGCTACGGTTGAGTGTGTATGGCTCAGACGCCTTATGGCTGACTTGGGTGTTGGACAGGACACTGCCAACACTATCTACACTGACAGCCAGAGCGCATTGGCAGTTGCGAGGAACCCAGTTTTTCATGCTCGCACAAAGCACATTGAGGTGCATTACCACTATGTCAGGGAGAGGCTCTCAGCAGGAGAGATCAGCTTGGCTTATGTGCCAACACAGGACAACCTTGCAGATCTTTTCACAAAGGCATTGTCTCGTGAGAAGCTTGAAGCTTTCCGCAAAGCTTTGGGCTTACTCCCCTTTGTGGACTGATCCTGTCCTCAGGGCATGGCACTTCCCTTTACTCATGTGCCAGCTCTCGTTCACCGCATCACTCCAGGGGGGATTTGTTACCATATACATGTGGTAGTGATGTGTGTGAACACACTAGGACCGCCGGGGCATTTTTTCCTCTTTAGGAGGTTTTTTCCCCCGTGCATTGTATATACGCCCATCACTCTAGGGCTATCTATCTTTCGATTGCACACTAAGTAACATACTCTCTATTGTGTGCCTTGAGCTTCCTTCGTCTTCTCCAAGCTGTGTGTGTTTCTCTGCAACCCTAATTCCAACAACAACATGCAGTTGAATAGGCTTTATTGCTGCTCAAAGAAAGGGTGGTAATAGCAATGCAACCACTTCTTATGGTTCTTCTGGAGTGGAAAATCACATGTTTCTAATGCTTCTGCTGGCAGAAGTCCATCTGGAAATTTTGGTGATAAGGGCAAAAAGAAGATGCGTTGCCATTATTGTAAAGCTAATGATCACTTGATCAAGCAGTGTCCTAAGTTGAAGACCAAAGAGGCTATGAAGAAAGAGGGTGGTTCTACTGCAAATGCTGGTTCCACTACAACAGCAGCCATTGTTGAGTCTTTTATGAAAGGAGACTATGATTCTGATGTTAATGCAGAATGGGCTTTTAGTGCAAAGCGCACTTACAATCCTACAGTCCATGATGCATGCATGTCAGTTGCTGCAGATTCACATGTGTGGTATTTTGACAGTGGTGCTACAAAGCACATTACCTCACATCGTGAATTGTTCACCTCTCTCAAGTTTGTCCCTCATGGGAATTCAATCACTTGTGCCAACAATACCTCTTATCCGGTTCAAGGAGTTGGAAAAATTGTGCTTATTGCTGCAAATGGCAGTTCTTTCACACTTGTTGATGCACTTTATGTACTTGGGATCAAGAAGAATCTTTTGTCCGTATCTACACTTGCTAGACTTGGACTTGTAGTCAAATTTGTGGATGATAGATGTATAGTTCATGATCTTAGTTTTGGTGATAAAATTGTGGCATCTGGCCTTTTGTGTCGTGGGATGTATAAGCTCACTTTGTATGACAAGTGTGGAATTTTTTTTGCAAATGGAGGTTTAGATTCAAGGGCTGTTTCAGATGCAAAATTGTGGCATGCACGTTTTGGGCATCTTTTTCAGTTTACTGCGTTTGCAGAAATCTGATATGGTTGCTTCTTTGTCGCATCTTGAAGCACCTACAAACATGTTTTGAAGGCTGTATTTTGGGTAAAATGCAACGTTCTAAGTTTCCAAAGTTGATCATTGGTCCCAATGAGGCACATATTGTTAAATTTAAGGCTGATTTGAATGGTACTTTCAAGATGAAAAATTTGGGGCTATTGCAATCATTACTTGGGCATACAATTTAAGCAGTGTGATGGTGGTATTGTTTTGTGTTAGAAAAGTTACATAGAGACATTGCTATGTAAGTTTGGACTTAAGGATTGCAAACCTATTGCCACTCCCATGGAAACAAGTTTGAAGTTAAGTCTACATGATGTTGGTGATCCTGTTGATGTCACTCTTTATCAAACTATTGTTGGCTGCCTCATTATGTATGCAACACGAGGCCAAATATTCAGTTTGCAGTCTCACAGGTCACTAAATTTATGCATAGCCCAGGGTCTAAGCATACGCAAGCTGTCAAGAGGATTTTCTGCTACTTGAGTGGCACTTTACATCTTGGCTTGTTTTATCCCAAGGGGGGATCATTGCCGCCAGACTTACATGCATTTTTGGACTCAGATTGGGCTGGTTGTTTTGACACTTGAGTGTCCACAAGTGGTTTTTGTTTCATGCTTGGTAGTTCATGTATATCATGGTTGAGCAAGAAACAACCTCCTGTGGCCACGTCTAGTTGTGAAGCTGAGTATAGGGCAGTCTTCACAGCTACTTTTGAGTGTGTATGTGGATCAGATGCCTTATGGCTGATTTGGGTGTTGGATAGGACACTATTAACACTATCTACACTGACAGTCAGAGAGAATTGGTAGTTGCAAGGAACCCAGTTTTTCATGCTCGCACAACGCACATTGAGGTGCATTACCACTATGTCAGGGAGAGGCTCTCAGCAGGAGAGATCAGATTGGCTTATGTGCCAACATAGGACAACCTTGCAGATCTTTTCACAAAGGCATTGTCTCGTGAGAAGCTTGAAGCTTTCCGCAAAGCTTTGGGCTTACTCCCCTTTGTGGACTGATCATGTCCTCAGAGTTGGTCACCTCCCTTTACTCATGTGCCAGCTCTCATTCATCGCATCACTTCAAGGGGGATTTGTTACCATATACGTGTGATAATGATGTGTGTCAACACACTTAGGACCGTCCATGCATTTTTTTCCTCTTTAGGAGGTTTTTCCCCCGTGCATTGCATATACGCCCATTCAATATAGGGCCATCTATCTTTCCATTGCACACTAAGTAATATACTCTTAGTTGTGTGCCTTGAGCTTCCTTCATCTTCTCCAAGCTATGTGCGTTTCTCTGCAACCCTAATTCCAACAACCAGTAATTTTCTCGATGCAAAGGAGTGCGTCATGTGACATGAATCTCCAAAAATTTGATAACTAGTTTTGTAAGTTGGTAGTGTTAAGTATGGAGCCTGATTTACCCTTGTAATTTTCTGTGGTAAAAGCGCACATTTGTAAGGCCCCCATTATGAGGAGAAGCCATCGTGCATGAAGGAAAATCACTCACCGGAAACCAAAATTTTCACGGACAAGAATCAGGGGCAACTTTAAAGGCCGGAATATTATGGCCGGACGGCGGCCGGAAAGTGGTCGGAAAACAACCGATCGGTTGGCCGGTGGCTGGTAGTCAATGGTCGATGGCCGGTGGTCGGAAGTCAATGGCCGGTGGCCGGTGTCCGAATTCAAAAGCAGACTTGTCTTCTCAAGGGCGGCCACACATGGGCGGATTGGAGGGTCCGATTTGGACTTATTCGTACAAGGGCGGCTACACATGGCTGTCTCTCATAAGAGAGGGCAGCCCTTTTGGCCTATAAAAGGAGACCATTTCTACACACATTTCATAGTGTGAAGTTGATGCAACAAGGTGAGTGTGAGGTGGTGAGAGTGAAGCAAGGCGGGAGCTCCATTAAGGGTATAATCCCTTTGTAAACTACTTCTTGTTTTGAAGTACTAAAGCCATTGAGTGGCTGCTTTCCCGTGGACGTAGCCCACATTGGGTGAACCACGTATATTGTGTGTACTCTCTCTCTCTCTCTACTCTATAATATCGTGTATGTAAATTTGTCTCTCTCCATTAAGTAATCTACTCAATTATCTATTTAGCTACGTCTTATTTCCTAACAACTGGTATCAGAGCAAGGTTTGCTCGTAGCTAAATTATCTCAAGGAAAGGATTCCTTGAATTGAGTGGGAGTTATGGTGGAGGAAGGGAAGCTCAAGATTGAGAAGTTCAACGGCAAAAACTACCAACATTGGAAGATGCAGATTGAAGACTATCTCTACCAGAAGGACATCTATTTGCCACTAGGCGGTCTTGCAAAGAAGCCCGCAACAATGGCAGATGAAGCATGGATTGTCCTTGATCGAAAGGCACTGGGAACAATCCGGTTAAGCTTGGCGTCAACGGTGGCCTTCAATGTTTTCGAGATGAAGACCACGGAGGACTTGATGAAGTCACTTGACGACTTCTACGAGAAACCATCGGCATCCAATAAGGTATTTCTTATGAAGCACTTGTTCAATCTAAAGATGGCAGAGAATGGTTCAGTTGCAGAACACCTAAATGACTTTAACACAAACATAAGTCAACTTCGATCAGTGAAAATCAATTTCGATGACGAAGTGCGAGCTCTCCATATACTATCATCTCTACCGGATAGTTGGGACAGCCTTGTGATGGCTGTAAGTAATTCTATCTCTGGCACAAATACTCTTAAGTTTGATGATGTTGTGGGTATTCTCCTAAGCGTGGAAATGCGAAGGAGAAGCACAGGAGAATCATCAAGTGCTGCACTATTAGTGGAAACAAGAGGAAGGCTTAAGGAGAGGTTCAAAAACCAAAAGGGTCGTGATCGCTCAAGGCGGAGCAAGTCACGCACAAAGTCAGTTCTTGAATGTTGGAACTGCGGCAAGAAGGGCCACGTCAAGAAGGATTGCTGGTCCAAGAAGAAGAAGGAGACAGAGTCTCAAGACAACAAGCCAACATTGGAGGCCAATGTGGCAGGTAAAGTAGAGCAAGATGCTCTAATTCTCTCATTAGACAATGTGTCTAATTCCTGGATACTAGATTCAGAGGCTTCATTCCATGCGACACCACACAAGCAACATTTCCAAGAATACACCAAAGGTAATTTTGGGTATGTATACTTGGGAGATGATGAAGCTTGTGAGATTGTCGGCAAAGGTACAGTTTCTGTCAAAACTGCTAACGGAAATGAATGGAAGCTTAAAGATGTTAGGCATGTTCCTTCTCTTCGCAAAAAATTGATCTCTATAGGACAATTGGACGATGAAGGTCACAACATTGCATTTGGAAGCAAACGGTGGAAGATCTCAAAGGGATCTTTGGTGGTTGCCAAGGGTGAAAAAGTCGGTACACTTTACTTGTGTACTGTTAGCACGCAACCTTCAGCTTGTGCAACAACTACAGAAGTTGACAGTGCGGTGTGGCACTACCGACTTGGGCATGTGAGTGCCAAAGGAATGCAAATCCTTCAAACAAAGAAGCTTCTACCAGGTTTGAAAGAAGTGGACTTAGAGTTCTGTGAAGATTGTGTTTATGGTAAACAAAAGAGGGTAAAATTTCAAAAATCAGGAAATGAAAGAAAAAATAAAAAACTTGAGTTGGTTCATTCTGATGTTTGGGGTCCTACAAGTACACCATCACTTGGTGGCTCATTGTACTATGTAACATTCATAGACGATGCGAGTACAAAAACATGGGTTTATGTCATGAAGAATAAATCCGATGTATTTTCCATATGTCAAAGGTGGAAAGCCTTTGTGGAGAATGAAACAGGTACCAAGGTTAAATGCCTCAGATCCGACAATGGAGGCGAATATTGCAGCCAATCTTTTGAAAGCTTTTGTGCTAGCAATGGCATTCGGAGGCAAAGGACAACCCCAAGGACACCTCAACAAAATGGGATTTCGGAAAGGATGAACAGGACAATCATGGAACGAGCACGAAGCATGCGGCTACATGCAGGCTTACCGCTTGAGCTTTGGGCGGAAGCTGTAAGTACGTCTATGTACTTAATCAATCGGTCACCCTCAATGGCATTGGATGGGGGAGTTCCATAAGAGGCATGGACAGGTAAATCGGTGAATTATGCATTTCTCAAAGTGTTTGGGTGTGAGGCTTTCATGCACATAGATAGAAGCTTAAGATCAAAGTTAGATGCACAGTCCAAAAAGTGTTTCTTCATTGGCTATGGAGAAGGAGACTTTGGGTATCGCCTATGGAATCCTGAAGATGGTAAAATCTTAAGGAGTAGGGATGTAATTTTTAACGAACAAAATATGTACAAAGATTACTTGGAAAGAAAACAAACAAAAGAAACAGGTGATGAGTACATGGAGCTTGAGGACGGTGAAGACTCAAGGACTGCAAACGGTGACAATGTGCAACAACGTCAACCAAATGAGGAGCCTCAACCTATTCCCCGAAGATCTACAAGAGCAAGTAGACCTCCAGAAAGGTTTGTTCCTTCCTTCAACCATCTCTTGATCTCAGATTCTGGAGAGCCGGAATCATACGAAGAAGCTATGCAACATGAATCCAAAGAACAATGGACGAAGAGCATGCAAGTGGAGATGGACTCACTCCATCGCAACCAAACATGGGAGTTGGTTGAGTTGCCTAAAGGTAAGCGGGCACTTCAAAACAAATGGGTGTACAAGCTAATGGAAGAAGAAGGTGGGAAGAAAAGGTACAAGTCTAGGCTTGTGGTAAAAGGTTTTTCTCAAAAGAAAGGTATTGACTTCAATGAAATATTTTCTCCTGTTGTAAAAATGAACTCAATTAGGCTTGTCTTAAGCCTTGTGGCTGCTCATGATCTAAATCTCGAGCAAATGGATGTAAATACGGCATTCCCTCACGGTGACTTAGAGGAGGAAATCTACATGCTTCAACCAAAGGGGTATGAAGTAAAAGGTAAGGAGAAAATGGTTTGCAGATTAAAGAAGAGCTTGTATGGTTTAAAGCAAGCATCAAGACAATGGTACTTGAAGTTTGATCGATGGATGTTGGATCATGGATTCACAAGATGCAACTCGGATCACTGTGTCTACACGGAGAATTTGGGAGATGGGAAATTCATCATCCTAATGTTGTATGTTGATGACATGTTGATTGCAAGTGCTAACATGCAGGACATCAAAGACCTAAAAGAGGAGTTGTCCAAATCTTTTTCAATGAAAGATTTAGGTGCTGCAAAGAGGATACTTGGTATGAAAATATCAAGGGACAGGACGAAGAAGACAATAAAGCTATCTCAAGAAGATTACATCAAGAAGGTACTAGAAAGGTTTGCAATGCAAAATGCAAAACCAGTTTCTACACCTTTGGCTGGTCATTTTAAACTAACGAAGGATATTTGTCCAAAGACACAAGAGGAGATAGCCTATATGTCTAAAGTTCCATATGCTGCAGCGGTAGGTCCTCTAATGTATGCTATGGTCTGGACAAGGCCAGACATTGCACATGCAGTGGGAGTTGTGAGTAGGTTCATGGACAACCCAGGTAAAGAGCATTGGCAAGCTGTGAAGTGGATACTTAGGTATCTAAAAGGGACAACAACAAATGCTTTGTATTTTGGAGGAACTGATATTTTTCTAGAAGGGTATGCTGATGCAGATATGGCAGATGACAAAGATACTCGAAGGAGCACTACTGGCTATGTGTTCACGGTTGGAGGCACAGCAGTAAGCTGGGCTTCAAAGCTGCAGAAAGTGGTTTCACTTTCTACCATGGAAGCAGAGTATGTAGCAATGACGGAGGCAAGCAAAGAAATTCTATGGCTTCACAGATTCTTAGAAGAGCTTGGATTCAAACAAGACAATTGTGTCTTGTACAGTGATAGCCAAAGCGCTATCCATCTTGTGAAGAACTCAGCCTTTCATTCAAGGACAAAGCACATTGAGGTGAGATATCACTTCATACGCACTCTTTTGGAAGAGGGACAACTAAAGCTAGGAAAGGTTCATACAAGTGAAAATCCTGCAGACATGTTTACAAAGGTGGTCAACAAGGAGAAGTTGAGCTTTTGCTCATCTTCAATCGGCATTCAAGGATAAGAAGCCAGAATGCAAAGCAGTCACAGGTTTGGTTTGGAGATCAGTCTCCAAGTGGGAGATTGTTAAGTATGGAGCCTGATTTACCCTTGTAATTTTCTGTGGTAAAAGCGCACATTTGTAAGGCCCCCATTATGAGGAGAAGCCATCGTGCGTGAAGGAAAATCACTCACCGGAAACCAAAATTTTCACGGACAAGAATCAGGGGCAACTTTAAAGGCCGGAATATTATGGCCGCGGACGGCGGCCGGAAAGTGGTCGGAAAACAACCGGTCGGTTGGCCGGTGGCCGGTAGTCAATGGCCGATGGCCGGTGGTCGGAAGTCAATGGCCGGTGGCCGGTGGCCGGTGGCCGAATTCAAAAGCGGACTTGTCTTCTCAAGGGCGGCCACACATGGGCGGATTGGAGGGTCCGATTTGGACTTATTCGCACAAAGGCGGCTACACATGACTATCTCTCATAAGAGAGGGCAGTCCTTTTGGCCTATAAAAGGAGGCCATTTCTACACACATTTCATAGTGTGAAGTTGATGCAACAAGGTGAGTGTGAGGTGGTGAGAGTGAAGCAAGGCGAGAGCTCCATTAAGGGTATAATCCCTTTGTAAACTACTTCTTGTTTTGAAGTACTAAAGCCATTGAGTGGCTGCTTTCCCGTGGACGTAGCCCACATTGGGTGAACCATGTATATCGTGTGTAATCTCTCTCTCTCTCTCTCTCTCTCTCTCTCTACTCTATAATCTCGTGTATGTAAATCTGTCTCTCTCCATTAAGTAATCTACTCAATTATCTATTTAGCTATGTCTTATTTCCTAACAGGTAGTCCTTGTCCAATTGCTTTCCACTTAAGTGGAACAACTTAACAAGCTGGTCACCTCATGGGACACTGTGGGTATTATCGAAGATTCATATATATGTATGCAGTCATCGCACAACCTCTGTATCGTTTGCTAGTCAATTTCAACTGGACCGAGGAGTGCGAAACTTCATTCCAAAAGCTGAAGGAAAACCTTGTATCAGTACCTATACTTAAAGCACCAGATTGGGAAAAGATATTCCATGTTCACATTGATGCTTCTGCATATGCAATCGGGAGTATTCTGGCTCAACCTGGAGACAGAACAATGGATTTTCCAATTTGTTATGCAAGCCGACAGCTAAACAGTGCGAAAAAGAACTACACAACCACCAAAAGAGAGGGGTTAGGAATGATTTATGCTGTAAAGAAATTTCGGCATTATTTGCTCGCAAACAAATTTGTGTTCTTCACAGATCATCAAGCTCTTTTGTATCTAGTAAATAAACCATGCAATACAGGAAGAATTGTACGCTGGTTTATTATATTGCTAGAGTTTGATTTCACAGTGGTGGTCAAAAAGGGTAAAACTCATCTACGGGCGGATCATCTTTCAAGGATACACAACGAGGAAGCTCCTGAAGGAGTAGATGATGACATACCAGATGCTTATCTTCAATATTGAAATGATACCCAAATGGTCTCAGGAAATTGTTAGCATTCTTTCCTTTGGTGGTTGGTTTGATAACACGGAATACAGATCCAAACAACAAACAATTCGACAAACAAAAAACTTTCAGTTGATTGCAGGACGGCTGTATCATCTAGGATCGAACCAAATTCTACGATTATGTATAAATCCGGAAGAATTCGAGTGTTACCTTGAAGAAGCACATGTCCAGGATTGTGCATTTCATTGTTCAACAGTGAAAACACACCAGAGACTAAAACAATTAGGGGTTTATTGGCCAACTATGTATGCGGACACACATGCTTATGTTACCAATTGTACTATATGTAGTGCCAAATGACCAGTGGATCACCTGACATTGTTTCAGGTAAACATTGCACCTGCATGGAGTCAATATATCATTGATTTCTTAACCACAAGGATGTTTCCTAAAAACATAACAAGAGCACGGAAAAGGGCTATAGAGCTGGAGGCTCGTGACTTTCAGTTAATTGGGAACCAACTCTATAAGCAAGGAAAGGACAATCAACTTAGAATCTGTGCAAGTGAAAGTGAATACCTGCTGATTCTAGAACATGCACATAGCGGAATAAGTGGAGGCCATTTTTCAGGCAATAAGACGACAAAAATTGTCTTAACCGCAGGAATATGGTGGCTTACATTACATATGGACGCTGAAGAGTTTGTAAAGCGTTGTGACGCATGTCAGTGCACCAAGGTGCCGATAAAGAGAGATGAGATGCCACTATGGTCCATGATGGGAGCAAGGGCATTTGCAAAATGGGGCATTGATTTTGTGGGGCTTATTTCACCCCCTGCATATCGCACCCATACCCAATATATCATTGTGGCTGCGGACTATCTCACAAAATGGGCGGAAGCCAAGGCAACACAAAAAGCAGATGCACGGACCACTACACAATTTTTGTATGAGAATGTTTTTGTACGATATGATTTACCAATAGAAATTGTCAGTGATCGTGGAACACATTTTCTTAATGAAGTCATTGAATATCTGCTAGAGGAATTCATGGTCATACATAGGAAATCTGCTCCATACCATCCACAGGCACATGGACAAGCTGAGGCCACAAATAAAACACTATGTACGGTTCTCACTAAAATTGTGTCAGAGTCAAGAACAAATTGGGATCAGCAGCTACACTCAACACTATGGGCATACAGGGTAGCTTACAAAACATCTATAGGAACGACACCGTACACCATGGTGTTTGGCCTAAATGCTATATTACCCATAAAGTTTTTAATTCCAACTCTACGAGTAGTGAAACGCTTAGAATGGACAGGGCATGAGCTCTCTTCAAGAATAGAAGATCTTGAAAACCTAAATGAACTCCGCTTGAGAGCTGTATCTTCGATCTATGCTAAAAAGAGAAGGCAAAAGGAGTTTTTTGACAAGCATGTGCGCACAAAAGAGTTCAAAACAGGTGATTATGTACTTGTTTATACTTTGAAGCAACATGCCAAAAAACTTAAAAAGCGAGGGATGGGACCCTTTGTGATTAGTGATCTATCACAAAGCGGAGCTGTCAAGCTTGCTACATTAGCAGGTGAAGAAATGCCAAATTGGATTAGTGGATGTCGATTGAAGAAATATCATTTACTACTAACATAGGATATGCTTCAACAAATCCATCAAGGAAAACAATGAATGAAGGAGAAACAGAGGGTACGAGAAGAAGCTCAAGCAGAAGCACAAGAATGCATTGCAAAAAGAAGACTTCTGCGACAACAACAACAATGTGGAGCACCATTGCGAATCAATGCCATTCAACTAACGAGGTTTGATGAAGACACAATGGAGCCAATAATTGCAGTCAAAGTGGGTAGCAATCAAGTTGAATCGACGGCATTGCTTGATTCTGGAGCTCAAGCAAATTTGATCTCTTACAGATTATACAAACAGCTCAAGTCCACAGGTCAACTTCATCCTACTCCTCAAGTGCTGGAAAGTAGTACATCACATTCTCTGAAAACATTGGGCTGGACTATATTGCATGTACAAGTACATCAATATATTTACCCACACAAATTTTATGTAGTCGAGGATGAAAGCACACAACACCCCATGTTTTTGAGACAACCTTGGCAAAAAGAGTACAATGTGCAGATAGATTGGAATGCGAATGCAGTCAAAATTCAGCATGCACAGGAACAACATGTAATAGCCTTTGCTCAGCAACCCCGGAAGGATCAGATGTCGGCAATTCAATCACTGGATAAAAAACCGAAAGCAAGGGTGCCACCAAAAAACAACATAATACTTAAGGCTAACAAACAGGTAAAAGCCAACCATGCTCACTACATACATACAAAGTCACCAACCGAGGTAAAAAGATCGGGGTTACCAAAACAAGAGAAACAAGTATGGATGCGGAAGGATAGAAATGACATGGCAGACAAAAAACAATACAACGAAAGAATTCAACCGAAGTAGATAATTCAACCAAAAACCAAGGGAATAAAAAAGATATGGATCCCAAAGAAAATGCTCAGCAATAACTCAAATGTGACTCGCATTTGGATCAAGAAGCTGAAGAAACAGGAACTCCCTTCAGTACAAGCAACATCGGAAGGCAGCCAACTGCATATGAAACCAACAAACCGACTTATGTGGATGCCCATCAGCAACAAAACAATGGCAACCAAGGAAGTCGCAAGCAACCTACAAAAATCGGCAAAAACCAGCTACCAATGGAAAGCAAAAGAGATATGGTCTACGACCATTCCGACCAAGACAATTCTCTCTAAAGAGACAAATCCGGCCATATCAATAGTAGCGGCAAAGCAAGCGACTTTTGCAAAAAAAACAATCAAGCAAAGAGCAGTAGAGTTACAGCTATCACTTGTAAAGAAAATAGGAAACCTCGACGGCGAATGCCAATAAGCATCTTGCTTATAACCTTCTCTTGCACATCATTAATTTTTCCATGCATTGACCGAGTATGCATAAAACAGGGCCACATTACACGGCCAAGCATTAGCACAATTTTTTCAACCTATGTATGGCACATACTCCAAGGCGATACCTTGTCATCCGGGAGGACTCCAGCTAGGAGGGGGGGAGGCATTCTCAAATGCGGACCCAGTGGTAGAAAGAGCAAAAAAGGGCATGTTTTTCGACTATTTTTAAGGGTTGTTGTTTGATTGTGGAATTTTTTGGACTAACCCGAGTACATATGCCCTTATACATCATGAATCTACAGGTATATGGGGCCAAATGCCAAATCAAGCCCCTAGGTGTGTGTATATAAGTAGAAATAACTATTTTTCGGACAAAATATTGGTAAAACGGAGAAATCCGGCCATAAAAATTGCATGTGAGTGTATATAATGTTTTGCAGTGATGTTTTTGATTTATTATGATTTATAGGGATTTTTTGGGTTTGATTTGCTATTTTCCTTTTAATTTTGCTAATTTTCGGCAGAAAAACTTCAAAAATACAAAAAGCAGGTGAAAAATGGTCGTAATGAAAAAAAAAAATATGGGGATGATCAGCGACTATAGGAAAACTTATGGTACAGTGGGGGTGAAATTATGAGACTGGAGTGAAAAGCGTGTTTTGGCTAGATTTTGACCGAAATGCCAAATTTCTGGTAAACAGGGCAAATGGAGTCCAAATCAAGAAATTTTTGAGCCTAAACCGCATCTCACAAGAAGTTGGGAGCACATGTAAAATCATGATAAGTGGTTCGGGGACCTCCATTATAAGAAATTTTCACCTCATTTTTAGCTCATTTTCACTATTGTCCTTTGAGAGAGAGCTTCTGCCACTTAGAGCGAGCGGAATTTCCAGCAGCTTCTACGGCGCGCACAACTACCCGACGGGCTTCAAACATGAGAGGTAGGCTCACAACCTTGAGCTTTTCGTGCATGTTTGTCGCTTTGTCGCGGAAACTAGCGTAGGGTTCACACACAAAGCGGGCAGTAGAGACCTACAACTAGAAGCGGCCACCTAACGGCTAACCAAAAGCAATGAGACTTCATTGGCAACTTACCCTACCATAGGAGACCAGTCTCGGATGTCCAAAGGCAGTAGAAAACCATCGGAAAAAACCCTAATTCCTAGAATCCCGCAAGAGGCCACCAAATGGGAAATCGGCGGAGAAGCGCCCAAATGCTACCAAAATTCATGGGTAGGAGCATCTCGACATGCTCGACAAGTCTATGTAGCCCACATGACCAAAAGGTGACCCAAAGCGGCACTAAACTTCAGAAATGGCATCAGACACACAAAGTGTCAAATAGCTCTCACGGCCAAACCGCATGTCCGTTTGCCACCAAACTTCACGAGCGGCTTTCCTAAGACCACCACAAGTCATCGAAGATAGGTAAACGCAACCACTGGTGCTTCTAGAGCGACGAATTGCCAAATGGATCTCCGATGAAGCCAAAGTCGACAAAAACCATACGGCGAGGATCCCCAAGGGATCGGGAATCTATGGAGACCAACATCAAGAAATTTCATCGCCGAAAAGCACTCCAAAAGTCAAAAAACGACTCGGAGACTCTGAAATCCACACAGGGAGTTATTTTCTATCCATTTGACTTTTTTGTTGAAATTAGGCTTAAAAGGGACTCAGGGGGACTAAGGGCAGGCACTAGTGACAGTTTCCATGAAAAAATCATCAGGAGACATCCTACGTGTAGGATGTCTGAAGGGCATTTTTGGGCACAGAACCCAACATTTCTCATCACACACATTTTCTAAATGGCCTTTACATGCTAGCCACCAAGTTTCATCACATTTGGACCAAAATTGACCTCATATGCATGAAAAAAATGCAAAGTTAGGGCATAGAGGCAATAATGGGCCATAGACCTACCAAATCTTGTCCAAATCACATGAAACTTGCACAACACCTTCATGAGCACATAGCCAACCAATCTGTGTGGTCACCTGCAAAAATTGATGAAGTAGACATCCTACGCGTAGGATGTCTATTTGACATTTTTGGCCTACAAGGGGTATTTTTACATTCCAGATCTTTTCTTATCATCTTCAAGAGCTCATATATCAAGTTTGAAGGCATTCTAATCAAATTTGACCCCCACACCTTCAAGATACACTTTTTGAGCCCAAAAACACTACACAGGGTCTTAAAAACATCAAATCTTGTCCAAATCAAAATCCAAGAGCATGGCCATGTTCCACATGCCAAGGACCACCCACAGAACAAATCCCAAGCCATTTTGATGAAATAGACATCCTATGCGTAGGATGTCTTAAGCATGTTTTTGACCTTCTGTGCAAAGAATGACATCATGGGAGCCAATACCATGGTGCAAGGAGCCCATATATCAATTTTCAACCCATTTGGATATCATTTACTACCTGTTATGGACATTCTACCCAATTGGTGACCTAAAGCCTGAATCAGCCCAAAAATCCACTTTTTGATGCCCAAATCCAAATCCAAGCACATAGCCATGTTGTACAGGCCAAGGACCACCAGCATGTCAAGTATCACCCAAATCTGATGAAAAAGACATCCTACGTGTAGGATGTCTAAATGAAATTTTTTTGGCCAGAATTGCACTGTGAGCACATGCACAGTTTCACAAGTTCCTTTTAAGCTTTTTTTTCAATTTTCAAGTCATTTGGATAGTTAAAACTCAGTTTCTCAGATGATATGGAAAAAACGCTAACTTCGGACTACTGAGTGCAACAGGATCTATGGCAGCCGCCGCAATGTCACCGTCAAAGAAGAAAAGGATGACCATAAAGGATTACTTGGAAGAAGTAGAGCCCTTCGTCATACCAGAAGGAACTCTAAAGCCAACCAGCACATGCATCCAAGAAGATCTGCTAGAGTCAAATGATCTAACGATTTACCAAGGCATGTTCAAAGACACTGCAGGAAATGTAATAGAGCTACCAATGCTACCATGGGAACTCAATGAGTTCGTCAGAAGCAATATGGCGGAGTGCTGGCAGGTATTGACATAAAAAGAGTATGGGAATTTGTGATGACAATCAGAGAAGATGGAGTGGCCCGAGTTACAGATCTGTAGGGCTAGCCACGCACGGAGTTTCTAATCACTGAGAGAGTAGTGGCAGCTGCACTAGACCTCTCCAACAAGGGGGATAGTGTAACCAAAAGAAGAGACGAAGTAAAGGTGTACACAGAAAAGAAATCCAACTACACCTTTGAAGACATTGCCAACCGTAAAGTGGCAATCATGAGTCAACTTTACAATCAATATTTCCATATGTGTACAAAGCGGCCACAAAAGTACAGGATGCCGCCTGCAGCAATTGCCACAACATTCACCTGGGCAATGCAGAATAGCAAGATTATGCAGCTTATGTACATGATAATCTGGTGAAGATGGGCAACAAGAACCCCACATACATTGTGCCGGGTGAGCTAATCACGAAGGTGATTTATGGAGCATTGCACGCCAAGGGAAGATGGCCCGCCGACCCTCCATCACAGAACGACTGGCTGAGGCTCAAGGAAGATAAGGAAGACGAACAGCCAAAAGCACCGAGGGTGGCAACCCGTTTGAAACGCCGGTTAGAAACCGTGCAAGAAGAGCAGCCAGAGCTGAAGAAGGGAAAGAAGGAATCTGCCTAAGTGCCAGTAAAAGAGATGAAATCACAGAAAGCGGCATGGCTAGAGCGGCTGATGGAAATCTTCAGGGCAGAAAGAGCCCTCAAAGGAGATTTATACAAGCTATGGAAGCCGTCTCTAGTAGCAATGTCGGGATCATCCCGAAGGGTGAACAAAGACATATTCGACAATTATATTAAGAATTTTGAGATTCTGGATGCCACGGCGGAAAATATCCCACATGTACCATTTACAGAAGAGGAAGTGGAGCAAGTCCGACGGCAACTGCTAGAGGAGCAAGAAGGCCAAGAGAGAGAAAGGAAGAGAAAGGCGGACAGAGATTTCAAGAAAAAGCCGACAACTCCACCGTCCAGCTCTGAGTCAATCCCACCACCCTCACCACCTCCTCGTAGCCCTCCACAAGAAGAGAAAAAGGAGCAAGACAAACCAGAAGACCAAGAAGAGTCAAAGCAAGAACAAAGCCAAGAGCAAGAACCAAAGGAAGAGGCTAAGCCTAAAAGTGAGCAGCCAGAGCCAAATGAAGCAAGATATAACACATTTCTAGACCTACTAGCCGCCGGATATACAAGAGAAGAGGCTGCCACAGTCGCATTTGACTTGGCAAGCACGGGGCCCAAAGAGCAAATGTAGAGCCTGAGATTAGTGGAGCTAAAGGAGATGGCCACTGATACAGTGGACTTGCACCCACCCACCAATAATTGGGACGTGGTGATGACGAAGCTAACCGGGCTAAGGACACAGTCAATGGCCTCAGAAAGTGAAATGGCAACTCTCAAAGCCACTGAAGTACATATAAAGCTTGAAGTCGACACGTTACAAAAGCAAAGCCAAAGGCAGATAGAGAGAGAGACAGAGCTGCAAGCCAGTCTGGAAAAGGCATTGCAAAGATGCCAGGAAATGGAAAGAGAAAATCAGGCAGCAGCTCAAAGATTGCAAGGAGCCGAAGAGGAGTATAGACAACTCAGCAAGTCATTCACAGATGCAGAGAGGGAAAGGGATAACCTAACCCTACAACTTGCTGAGGAGTCCAAGGAAGTTGAGGCCATGCAAAATGCCAAAGAAAAGGCAGAAATAGACCAGGAGGCTAGCCAGGATGAGGTCCTTGAGCTCAAGGACCAGCTTAAAGTTAAAGATCAAACCATTCAGCGGCTACGGGCATCTCCTACCAGAGTCAGGGCTACTAGCTCGACTCACACCACTACAGAGAGCCAGATTTATGAAGAACAGATGAAAGAGCTCCAGAAAGAGTTGACATTAGAGAAGAAGCAAATATTGATGATGGCAGAAGGGTTGGTGGTTATGCAAACACGCATGGAAGAAGAGCAGAAAGCAATGCAAGATGAGCTAGAAAATATCAAGAAAAAGCTCGAGGAGGCGGAGAAGATAAATGCCGAGTTGAAAGACCTCCTCGTGAACATGGGAGAAGAAGCTGAAGTAGAGAAACAGACACTCCAAAGCAGATAGATGAGCTAAGAGGCCAGCAGGCAGAAGAGCAGGCAGGCAAAGGGCCAGCAGCCATGGAAGGCATAGACCTAGAGAATGTGGTAGATCCTGTGGACACACCCATGCAAGAGGAAATCCTAGTCGGACCCTCTCAAGAGCCACAAGATCTGACACAAGAAGAGGAAGAGAAGTTGCGCAAGGCCATAGAGGCAGAAATCAGAGAAACGGCCAAGGAAGCCTTGGAATGGGAGCAGAGGGTTTTTAAATCCATGACCATTCAGAAGATAGACGCCAGCAACCTTCGACGTGAATGGCTACAGCCCTCTCTCCCATATCCTTTGCTAAAGTACGAAGCCGCCACCATCCACAAGAGAATCAGAGAAGAGCCAACAGTGCCACTCTACACAACAGATATCTCCCAGCCTGAAGGGGCAAAGTTGATAGTCGACTCCCAGCCCAGGTGGAGAAAGGCATGGATGATGAAGTATCCACAGTACCTAATCCATTTGGTAGAGGCACACAAAATCATCAGAGATAACCTAAGCTTCTGCCCTCTCCCAAGGATGCGGACGTGGAAGGCCCAAGAGATACTACAAAGAAGCCAACCCACTTGGCTGAACTATCCAAAGCTGCGAGGCTTGAAGGCAGGCGAGACAATAAGTGTTTAATACATGGTGAAAACATTAACGGGCGCCATCAAATTGTTCACTGGCTCGCCTGACTTTTCCTACATTATGACGAGGAAGATTTGCAAAACCCTTTTGGCAGTCTTCGAGACGTTCAAACCGGGCCAGGTGACAAACAGTATCTTCTTCCTTCAAGATACTTACAGATGTGCATACGATCTGTCTGGTTAGTCTTCCAAGGAGGTGATACATGCATTGTATCAAAGGATCATGTGTTTGCCATCCTATCACCTCCAGGCCTTTGAAGAAGCTTTCTACACCGGCTTCTTCACCATCAACACTGATATATTCGGCCCAACACTACTGGATTTACATGCAAGATACGAGTCGCTGCTCAAGATGCGCAAAACCATAAGATGAAGAAGCAGCTTAGCAGCCATGTCGGGGACGACATGAGCAAGGAGGGGGGGAGTGTTAGAAGGTGGACACACCCTACGAAAAATGACGGCTCGGCAGATTATCATTTTTTGTAATTATACATTCATTGAGAAAACGCGACATTTCACCTTGTAAATATTGGGGTTTACAGAAGTTTCCAGATTGTATCCCAGTTTTTACATTTAGATTGAGTAGATGGTTGATTTGGAACTTTAGGGTTTGAGAATTATAAGGTATTTATACCACTTTTTGACCTTAATGGAGAACCCTTTGTCATTTTTAAAAGTTTGAAGTCTGTGAGTGAGCGTACTGTGTACGAGAGAGTGTGTGAGCTTCATCTTGACGCTACATGTACACCGGTGGTCGAAATTGAGTGCGGAGAAGTGTAGCATGTTGCCCCCGACGAGAGCTACGCGCCGATACCTACATTGTGCGCGTGCGGTCCGGTTTTGCGAGCTCCATCTACGAGCTTCATCTGGTGATTTGGTGAGCATACGTTGTCCGATTTTGCATTGCAGCATATCCACGCGTTCACATTGAGTAGAGCTACACATTAGGCACTTTAGATTTCGGAAACGAAGACCTGCAAATTTCAGCCGGACATCCTACGTGATTTTGCACCGGGTGTTTTGGATTGGGGTTTTGGTTCATAGATCTTAGGAAGAGGGACCTAATGGTGTTAGTAGGGTCCCCTTCAAGTTCTATGGTGTTTCGAGATTGTTTGATGGGTGTTCGACTCTAGAAAGCGTTGTAGAAAGTTTCCTCTTATGCACTCCTGAAGGCTATGACTTAGACATTGGGTAGAGACCTCTGTAGGAAATAGTTAGGAGTCGGTCGAGTGTAGGTTGACACCTTATGCTTGCTTCCAGACGCCTGCGGGTCGAGCTTCGTCCTTAGCTGGCAAGTCTTGTTAGGTGAGTTCTCGCTGTGTTGACGTCCGTCGCGGCGTATCCGTCCAATACATGCCTCATGTTGCATACATAAATAAGGCATCCAATAGTAGTTTGGTGAAGAGTGACATTGACAGAATCACCAGCATCATGAAGACTCAATTTCAAGCATGTTTCCATGAGAGTAAATATAGGTTTGCACTCCTCAAGTCCAAACTTACATAGCAATGTCTCTATGTAACGTGTTTGACACAATGCAAGACCACCATCACACTGGTTAAGTTGTATGCCCAAGTAATGATGCAACATCCCCAAATCTTTCATCTTGAAAGTAACATTCAAATCAGCCTTAACTTCAGCAATATGAGTCTCATTGGGTCCAGTGATCATTAGATCATCAACATAAAGAACAACGATGAGAAGGACATCACCTTATGCTTTACATACAAAGTACTTTCTGTTGGACTGTCACAAAAGCCTTGTTTAACCGAATGAGTGTTAGATTTCTCATACCAAGCATGAAAAGATTGCTCAACCCATACAAATATTTTGTACCTTTGTATACTTTATCTTCCTTCCCTTTAATGACAAAACCGCAAGGATGCGTACATCCCATCCAAAATGAGCCACCAATGCGCATAGAAAATGCACATTGGTCATACAAAAAGTGGGAGCAAAAGTCTCTATATAATCTATGCCTTTCTATTGTGCATAACCTTTTATGACAAGTGGATCCTTATAGCAATCGATCTCACCATCCGTCATTTCAACTTGTAATTTGTACCAATCTCCTTTTTGTTAGGAGGCAAATCACATAAAGTCTATGTGTCGTTTTCTATAAGTGCATCATATTTTGATTGCATGGCAACCATCCAATTTTCAAAATTATGTGCTTCATCAAAAGACGAAGGTTTCTTTACATCACATAAGCTAGAAATAGCCAAAGCATAACACTCTGATGCATAAGATGTATGGCAAGAACCTGAATGAGTATGACTAGACAAAGGTGCATCCAATTTACTATCCCACAAAGTATGCACCAACCATTGTGGCATACCTCTATCTTGCTCATTCTCATCCCTTTCCACATAAAGTACATCATGTAATCTACATCAGTAATAGGCTAATATGTAGCATTTTGTGTAACCCCCATAGGCTATACATTTGAACTTACATTAAAATTTCCACCACTAAAAAGAGGTAATAAATTGTCATAAATGTCATGTACGATTACATTACTATCTCTAATACATGACAACAAGGTCTGAGCAAAATCTTCCACAAACAAACATCTCATGAAACCATGGTATGCTTTGTTTGCAGATGGTACAACTTGTAACCTTTGCTTTTAGTACTATAACCAACAAAAATGCATTTAACAACATTATCATCCAATTTTTGGCACTGCCTTTGTGGCACCAAAGCATAATCCAAACAACCAATAATGTGCATGTGATCACTAGAAGGTTTTCTATAATTCCATGCTTCATATGGATTCATAGACTACAAAGCTTTTGTGGGACACATGTTAAGTACATAAGTGGCACACATGATAGCCTCAAGCCAAAATGAATGTGGAAAAGCTTGACTTTTGACCATACATCGTGCCATTTTTGTAAGAAACCTGTTTTTACTTTTAGCAACACCATTTTTTTGAGGTGTATACGGCATTTTACGTTGGTGTTTTATTCCATGACTAGCCAGAAATGCATTAAACTCATGAGACATATACTCCCCCCCCCTATCGATCTAAACGGAGGGTGCCCATAGTACATATAGAGACATTTTTGGCCATAGTCACAAACTGCTTGAAGCACATAAACACTTCGCACAATGAAAGCCATGAAGTAACGGTAATTTCCTAAGGCCGGAGTTTGCATGGGCCCACAACCATCACTATGCACAAGCTGCAGTCTACATGTAGCCCTAATTGAACCATCCTTTGGAAACTTCAAACACTGCTCTTATCCAAAATATAGCCTTCACAAACATGCTAGACAAGTTCTTTAAGAGGCAGCAAAGAAGAAACCATATCAAGTTTATGCAAACGCAACAAACTGGCAAAATCTAAATGCCCAAAATGAGCCTGCCAAAGTTTTGCATCTGAAATAGTCTTTCAATCCACAATTTCATTTGTAAAATTTTTCCCACACTCGTCATACAAAATGATCTTATACAACCCATGGCACAAAATGCTAGATGCAACAATTTCATCAGCAAAATTGAGAACATGAACTATACATCTATTATCCACAAATTTGACAACAAGACCAAGTCTAGCAAGTGTAGATATAGACAAAAGGTTCTTTACATCTATTATCCACAAATTTGACAACAAGGCCAAGTCTAGAAAGTGTAGATATAGACAAAAGGTTCTTTACATCTATCATGAACTATACATCTATTATCCACAAATTTGACAACAAGACCAAGTCTAGCAAGTGTAGATATAAACAAAAGGTTCTTTTTTATCCCAGGTACACAAAGTGCATCAACAAGCGTGAAAGTACTACCATTTGTAGCAGTTAGCACATAACTTTAGAGGCTTTTTTCTAATTAAGCTTTTGCACTTTGAGTCCTATCATTGTGTCTATACTCTCTCTGTCTCTCATATATATA
This sequence comes from Adiantum capillus-veneris, assembly GCF_014529385.1. NCBI lineage: Eukaryota > Viridiplantae > Streptophyta > Polypodiopsida > Polypodiales > Pteridaceae > Adiantum > Adiantum capillus-veneris. Next base: position 169,043,924 of record NC_140934.1, on the reverse strand, counting down.
TATATATATATATATATATATATATATATATATATATATATATTAGCTTATGCTTTTGGCATAAGCTAACTCTAATCACCTTCTCTCTAATCCTAACCTTAACACCATGGTTAAGCTAAGTCTTCACCCTCTATAGACTTATGCTAACCATTGGCGATTAGGGAGTACGCTTTCGCATTGACTAACCCACCATCAAGTGGTATCAGACGACGGTTTTGCACCTAACCATATTAACCTTTTCATTCGATCGTCATTAGTGGCTTAATTGGTTGCACTTAACCTCTTGAATTACTAATGAATTCACTCCCTAATCATCACTTGGGATATGAGCATGCTCCACTACCCATGATTATTAAGTGAGAGGGAGTTGATTTTGTATGGTTTTTTGCATAATCTTCAATTAGTCTTTGCATTATAGTGTCAATTTTGCACAATCTCAAACTTCAAATGATTTCTTTTGAACGCAAGTTATTGCATCATTTGCATGTGTGGGAGAAAGCCTTGTCAAGAGAAACCCATTGACTGTTCACTTGCTCTATTCATGTTTCGATAGTGTGATTAATTTCCCAATCAATTAGTGCTCCTCACCCTCTCTGGTTCTTCTACTGTAGACCCAAAATTCAACATTTGTGTGTGTGTGTGTGTGTGTGTGTGTGTGTGTGTGTGTGGTTAATTTCTTGAGCCTTTAATGCCCATCTAAAGGCCTCATAGTTTTTAGAGCTTATACTTTAAGGTGGTGTTAAGAGGTAGATCGAACGGTCGCCCACCTCGCCGGACACGTAGCAGGACACCACATTTGTAGTTTTTATTTTACCGAGCTAGTGTAGTGATACTCTGTGTAAATCCTAATTCCAGAGTAGCAGTTGATTCCCTGAGTTGTAATCATGTCATGATAATTGTAAAGGTCCATGTGAACCAATAACCTTAATGTGAAAGCAGGCTTATCTTTAGAAGGAGAAAGAGGGCCGCTGTACGTACGCTCGAGCTACTTAGGTGCTCCAACTTGTAATCGACTTTTCTAATGATTGGGTAATCCGTTTTCAAATCCAAAACTTGCATTGTGTTCCTCTCTCTTTGCTCTTCAATTAAGTGTAAGAATTGTCAGTTTTGCTGTGGTTCGCGATTACGCGTCTGTGAGCCTTAATTGCATATTTGAGTGCCTAAATCATTATTTTTAGTCGTTTTGACTATAGGAGAGTTAGACCATAGGGAGACATTTTTGGTATGTTCTGTTGCAGTTTTCAGGACCTTTTTCATGATGGATCGTGATTTTGGTACCTTGTTGGATTGCAACCAGGCTTGGTAGGATAGTGCCCCTAGGTGTCCTAGACTTCCTCCTAAAGTTTCATTGCATTTTGAATACGTTCGAGTGCCGAAATGGTGTGATGACCTAGAGTTGTAGGAAAGGACATAGGAAGATTTCCCTGATCATTGAGTGTTGGTTTGCTTCTTGGGTTGTTGCGTTAGCTTGTTAAGGTTCACTTCTTGGGATTGACGATCTCAAAGAGTCTCCATGCCCCATCTGAGTCACTTCCCTGAGTATTGACATTATGTTAGTACCAAAAAGTTATGATGCAGACGTCCGTTGTGGCGGCACCCCACTAGCAGGTGGTGTGGAACACCCTACTTTTAGGGAGTAGTCAACTTCTTACAGGTGTTTCCACATGTTGGGTTGCCCCATCTTTGCCTCATGCTCTGTGTTCTTCATCTCAAAAACCTGTGTGTGTGTTTTTACCGCCTTGCATTGTCTTTAGTACTCGCCGGCCTCAGCCTACTTCAGTATGAGCTTGCACATATGGAGGTTATTACCATCATGATCGTAGCCCCTATGTTTTCTCTTGCCCCAATTTTTCACAAAGCTAGACCATCGCCAAGCCTATTGCATTGCTCTTGGCTATCCCCACTATCCGTGCCCTACAGAAATGGTGCCTATCGTGAGTGTTGTCCACATTTGCTCTCGATTAATCTTCTATCATCATTAATTACGTACTGCTGCAGCACTGCCATCAATTTGCATACATCTTCAACTTGCTTGGATTGCTTCAATCATTACCTACTGAGCTGCACACAACTCGCCAGATTACTTAATTGCCAAAGTTACCTCCTCAACGTTATCTGTTTGGCTTTGTGTTGCAACCCCAAGCCGATCGGATCCCCAATTACTCACCATGTTTTCCTTTTTTTTGAGATAACAAGGAAATGTATTTTAAAAAAAAGGTTACAGGGCCTCAAAGGTAGCGAAAGAGGCACTCCCATCAAAAGATTACAAAAAGGAAGGCTTGAGCAACCATAGCCATTCTCTCTCTGTAGTAAATGGAGAGAAGAAAGGGTCTACAAAGAGGGGAATGGAAGAAACATATTTAATGCTCTAAATAGAAAATTCAGCCAAGGAATTCAATTCAACAATAAAGGAGAAGATTATGCCAGCATTCAAGTTCATTATACAGAGCTTTTAGTCTATAAGACCAAACATACCAGAGGTAGGCATTCCTCCACAAGTCCCAAAGAGGTTGACAAGCTGAGCAGGCCTTATTGAGAATTTGAAGAAGAGGTTGAATTTTTGAAGAGTTCGTAAAGAGATGAACTGCAACCAAATCTTCTCAGAGCATACTAAACCTACTTGGTGCAGGTCATCATCACTGTACACTCGTCACCTATCCACACCAAAGCCTCGCAAGTCATCGATATCTAATATTACCTCCTGCCTGCCCGTCGACTATGCAACCGACCTGCTTGAGCCTCGCCTCCCTTTTGTGTTTTTTTCTAAGTCCTTATTCCCATAGTAGGGATTCAAGGCACACATTATCACGAGCTCCATGTTATACCTTTTCCCTTATGCAAGCGTTCCCACGGGCCATCACAAAGCTTACTAGAATGATCTTAAAGAGACATTTCTCAACATTTGCTTATTAAGAGTCTCATCCCACAGCCTTGTCATCATATATTGGGTTCCCTTTTGCCACACTCTAAACCCCATAAAGGTGATTCCCATGCCATAAGCTCAAGTGAAAAATTTGCAATGTATGTTCTATTCAATATCAAGATTAGCACTCACACTTGCACGACCACGGGTTTTAGACATTGCACAAAGGAGTCCTTCGTGGTAAGACCGCCCATTGTCATAATCACTCACATCACAAACATTATAAATAAAATGCATAAGTATTTTACGCCATTAGCCATGAAGGTTATACCCTCGACAAAATGGGCCAATGAAGATCGACATCAACATGGAAATTACAATATGAAGATGACAACAACAAAACACGATGACAACAAAATGAAAATGAAGATAATAAACAAACAATTGCAGATTTGTGTGGGGGATAAATTCCTCCAAGCTGTAAACAAGAATAACCATGTGAATTCATGTGCACTCAGTTGTGGGTCAAACCCTCATTTGTGACCAGGATGCCTTGTGTGTGAGCTTACTCTTGTGTGTGTAGGGGAGGCTTATGTGTGCCAAACCTAATTGTGTGAGGAGAAGTTTGCGTGCCTACACCCACTGTGATAGGGGAGGCAAATTTGTGTAACTTCATCCTCGATTGTGTTTGAAGGGAGACAATTTGTGTGAGTACTATCCAAGCAACCCCATTTCAGCAAGCCTTCTCTCCGCTTTTTCAAGATTTGTTGTAACTACGTTTTTCACGCTACTACCTTGATCCTCTCTCTGGCTGCTATAGCGACACTGCTACAACAAGAATCCTTTGTGTTTATGCTAGTTCATGGATGTCTTGGTCAAATCAGCAGATCTTCCTCTTGGTTGCGTTCTTGGTTGCAGATGGTGATTTCCAGCCTCAGATCAACAAGAGCAATCCTTGTTTGAACAATTTGGTCTTTTGTCTGGCTGTCATTGACAAACTTCTTTCCCTTCTTAGGATATTTCTCAATTGACTTTGGTGCCAATCAATTTTTCTGATACGTTAGTATCTTGTGAGCAGTGAATAGCCATCCTAGGCATAGTCTATCAACTCCTCATGCTAAAATGACTTGTGTGTAGGCAATTACTATGTAGCTCCCCAAGCAATCCACACTAGCAGCGTTCCATCTACTCTTTATAAAGAATTTTTCTTTGAATTTATGAGGACAACGGGGAAGAACTTGGTCTTCCGTATCTAAAAGCACCTGCCTAGTTGTATTCCCTTTCTATTGTTACTGTCAGATGTTTGTCCCCAAAACACCTATTGTATGAGTTTGTCCCTTTCTATTGTACGAGTCTATGCCCAATTTTTCTGTTCGAGACTATACCACGTCTACGCGGTATAGTTTTGGGTAGTAAATCCATAATTCTTTCCCCAGATGTTGTCAAGATGGCAACATAAGAGGACTTCACAAATTGTGCCAAGATGATCAATTGTTTCCTCTCTTTGCATGTCAATGGGAGTATTCAAGACAGTAATTAGGTGTCTCACATTGCTGGAAACTAGTTGAATGATAAATTAGTCATGACAACTGATTAGCAGCTTTAATGCCCCAAACCATATCGTGTCGACGTGGTATAGTTTCGAGCAAAAAACCATTAAATGTGGGTTTTTTGTCCCAAACTATGCCGCGTCGACATGGTATAGTCTGGAGCAAAAAACTATTGACTGTATGACTTGCCAATTGTTAAATTAGTAGAATAATTGGTCAAAAATTTCATGCGTGCAATACTTAATTGAAATTTTAAGATATTTGTGTATGCAGTAGTTCTTCTTCTAGAGTCGATTCTAGAAGATGTGGTCGAGGTGCATCTACACCATTACCAATGTGCAGTGACTAGGTTAGTTCGGTTGCAGAGACGCAGCTTCATGATGACAGTGATAGCCAGGATCTAGGTCTGGGATCTTTGTATGAGATAGATCAAGAAGAAGCAACAGTTGAAGCCTCACTACAGATAGTAACTTTTGAAATGAGACCAAAGATCCAACCAGGTGTTATTGATGATGATGATAGCTCACCGCATTTAGATAGAGGTGAGGATATCCTTTCTAAAACCAGAAGTTTCAGTTGCTTTGAGTGTCCTCCCGTGCCATTATGTCATCTCATTCCGTATGCCAAAGTTCGAGGCTTGAGATCAGATGTCAGTGGTTTAAAGTCAGCATTTGCTAGAGAAAGATACATCAAGGAGAAGGGTGCATTTATTGTATCCTTGACCACATGCCAAAAAGAGGAAGCTTATGTGACATGTATTTTTTATTGCTACTCTTGCTTTTTACTTTAAAAAGAAAATTGCAACAATTTATTTTCTAATTATACTAGTTTTGTTTTCTACTTAAGATGCTATTATGGAGGAGTGGGATCCTATATGGAGACAAATTAATATGGAGTATGAAGAAGAGCTTGCTACTCAACCAAAATTTTAATCTCTTTGTCAAAATATGTTTTTTGTGTGGGAAGGAAATCACAAAACTATAGCGTGGTAGGCTACCATCAAAGAAATGTACTCCACCAACAAAGATAAGCATTGCCGTGTTTTGTGCACTATTATTGATTCTACAAAGGTGTCGGAGATAGCTTTGCTGACGAGTTTGCAAAGAATGAATTTGTGAGTTTATCGCTTAATTTTGAAAAAATTGTAATGCTTCTAATTCTCTTGTACACAAACTCAAATTTTGTGTGGCTTTCTCTAGTATGAACACACATGCTTTGGTGTTCTCTCACTTGAGAGATGAGCTTGTGACTGCGGCAACATATGTGCAGCTGATCATGAGGGTTATCTTCATGCATTGCCCGAAGCAGATCAGAAACTCATTGAGAAACTTTGTAGAAGAGCCACGAAAGGAGAAGAACCATGGTATCCATTGACCAAGAGATATCTAGCACGTCTACTGTTTGATGTAAGTACTTTTTGATATTTTAAATTTCATTTGCTTAAAGTATTTTATATTTGGTATTTTTAAGTATAGATAGATGTCATTTTTATGGTATTTTTGAATATATACGAAAAGGTTCAAATGTCCAAAGAGCTTCATAGTAGATTGCATAGCAAGAAGGATATCCTCTCTCCGGATGATCTTAAGAAGGAAGAGAAACGCATAATTGGTGAATTGTACGACAAATATGTAGATTGTGTTGGAAAGGTATGTTCCTTGTTTGTTTTAGGCATTAATAATAGTCTCTATGTTTTATAAGTTTTTGCATAATTTTACACTCTATGTTTCAGATTCTAAATATAGTGGGACCTCACCTTGGAAAAGAGTGGTATACTAAAGTGCTGAGGTTAAAATGGGATAATGATAGTTGGGCTACACTAGAAAAACTAAACCTCATAGCATTACACGACGCAAAGATAGAGAATAAAGTTCTTTGGCTATCTTTGTTGGAGGCTAGCAAGATTACTCGAGCCTCGTGTGGTTAAAGGTGACTACATATTTCGTAGGTGAGTCCAAAGAGCTAACATTTTTGCCTCTTGTGATTTTCTAGTGATCATTTGCATTAAAATATGTGTCAAACATGTGTGTGTATAGTTGGCTCAAGAGAGAGGGGTCCATTCAAAGAGTCCTGGATGGTGCTACTGCACTCTTGATAGACTATGTTGATGTGTCGGGAGGAATCATTATCCCACCAGACTCCACACTAGAACTTTACTACGGGGAGATTGTTGTGGAGGCAAGGAAATTTCTATTTCCTATTGAGGTGCCCCTAGAGAGAAGAAATAGTGAGGTGGAGTTGCAAACACTAAAAAAGACTGACTATTATCATATGGCATCTCAGAGGCTTCTCTACAGGTGGAGTTCATCACTATTAAATTTTCTTTGACATTGTTAGCAAGCATTTGGTTCTTTTCTTACTTTTGCTTTCTAAATGTTCTGTAGATATTTCTATCATTTACTTGGGATGCGGCATATTGTGGCCATTCCTCTGCTAGCACAATCATGGGCTCAGCTTGATAGCAGAGAGGGATGCATGTATCCTTCAGCTATGCATAGTCGTCCACAATGGGAACTAGATCATTTCCCATGGTGGATATACATGGAGCAGGGATATGTTATTGTGCGAGAGAGAGAGAGAGAGAGCTACACTCCACACAGATAAGACCAGATTGCATGAGAAACGATGACATAGCACCTGACACACATGGAGTAGATACTAAGAAAACTCGACAAAATGTTAGATCCAATAATACTAGTGAGTATTTTATAAAATATTTTAATGAATTTGGATGACTAATTGTGTGTTTTGTGTTTAATGAATATCTTTGAGACTGGGGTTGTGTATATTAAACATTATCGCTTCCCAAGTATAAGGGAAAGCAGCATGACATGGGGCCTGAGCTTGACATGGCAGGTGCTAGCTTAAAATATCTCTCTTGTGTGTCTATACTGTATAACAAATAATATTAAAGTTGTCCTTGCTTGACAGCTATTGGTGCCACACAAACCTTGTAGTGCTCATTGCGATTTGTTTCTCCCAGTGAGGAGCCTATTCTACATGCATCCACCAGTCATAGATGCTTAGCTCTGTCCGGAGATTACATTTCTAGTGCTGGCGAGTTTCGTTCAAGTGTGCAGTCACCAACTTGGATGCCGCTTCATGGGCATGTGGTGAGAATACGATCTACATATTTTATTTATAGGAGGGGTGGTCGACTCGTTCCTTGGGCAACAGACTGTATTTTCCTAGATTTGCCTTTTGGAGGAGTTTTGTGCTCTTCTCCATCACAGCCACCATGGGATGCATTCACTGAGGAGCATGTGAGAGTTGCTATCCATTTGACACATAGTACATTGGCAGATTTCGGATGGTTGGTTGTCTTGGGTTCTATTGCAGGTGACAAAACAATTGCTTGTAATTTGTGTAATGATTGTTGTGTTTTTTTGTCTTTGTTTAACACATTACATTTTTTGTTAAAGGTGACATCCTATTTTGGCTAGAGAAGGTGTGTAGAGCATCTGACTTACTTATTCATTGGCGTGTGGTAGTTATGCATCAGTCTCCTTACGGATATGTTGAGGTTGGTGGAGATCGTCATGAGGTTGTGGCTCTAGTTTATGATTTATGTATGTATTTGAGGTTAAATAATACTATTCTTGATATTTATGCTTTTTGTTTTTGTAGTGTGACGGTTCGATGTTGTTCTTTGTTCACTGATGCGAATTATGCCACCAGTTTACATTGCTGAGAGTACGCCCTTTTTTCATGATGTAGGTATGACTACTACAGATAGCATCAGGTGGCACTACATGCCAGAGACAACATATGCGATGATGGATTTTGGTCTACCTTGGCGTGGGTCTATGCACCGTTTTTCTTCATTTATTTCTTCCTTGGTGGAGCTCCTTTGTCAGCCTAAGGGCATATGCTTGGATCTTGGTTGTGGGACTGCTACAGTTGTACGGGCATGTTTATGCTCTGGTTGTGCATGTGCATCCTTGGATAGTGATGCGGCTTTGATTTTGACGTATGTGCTGCCTATACTTCAGTCTCAGTCTAGTGGGCAAGAGAGACGGGAGGCATCGACATCTATAGATGTGGTGGATGAGGGAGACATACCATTGGGTGGAAACCCGTTTGATGACTTGTGAGCATTTTACTTTGTCATGGATTCTTATGCACATGGACATACTTCATACTACATACATTTGTTTTCTTAATTTTTATCTCTTTTCGATTTTAGGAGACTAGTATATTTATCTACCATGCTATGACAACATAGTATGTTGTTGATGTAGTTGTGTGTATTTTTATGGTCATGCTTCCTCTCAACAAGCCACATAAAAGACATGTCTTAATTGATGATGAGTGTGATTCGTCATCATAAAAGTTTGCTAAAATTAAGAGACAATGTTTTTTGTTGAAATGACGTTTTTTAATGTTCATTGTAGCATTCTTGTATTGTCCTTATTTTTGGAAATTTCATGCGTGCAAAAATTGTTTATAACTCTTTCACTTTTTCTCTTGTATGCCATTTTGTATCCGATGCAGTCCAATGTTGCAATATAATAATGTTTTTAAGAAATGATGTTGCTTTTTTTTCGTTGTAGTTATCTTGTAGGTTCTTTATTTTGTCCTTATCTTGTGCAAAAATTGTTTAGGACTCTCGCTCTCTCACTTTCTCTCTCTCTCTCTCTCACTCACACACACACACACACACACACACACACACACACACACACACACACACACACACACACACACACACACACACACACACACACACACACACACACACACACACACACACACACACGCGCACGCACAAGCAAGAAGTATGGTGTAAGATCCAAGATACGATATGCGTCCTCTCGACAAGCCACATAAAAGACATGTCTTAATTAATGATGAGTGTGATTCCTCATCATAAAAGTTTGTTGAAATTAAGAGACAATGTTTTTTGTTGAAATGATGTTTTTTTATGTTCATTGTAGCATTCTTGTATTGTCCTTATTTTTGGAAATTTCATGCGTGCAAAAATTGTTTAGAACTCTCTCACTCTTTCTCTTGTATGTCATTTTGTATGCGATCCAGTCCAATGTTGCAATACAAATAATGTTTTTAAGAAATGATGTTACTTTTTGTTCATTGTATCTATCTTGTAGGTTCCTTATTTTGTCCTTGTCTTGTACAAAAATTGTTTAGAACTCTCTCTCTCTCTTTCTCTCTCTCTCTCTCTCTCTCTCTCTCTCTCACACACACACACACACACACACACACACACACACACACACACACACACACACACACACACACACACACACACACACACACACACACACACACACACACACACACACACATTATTTGTAAGTTAGTCTTGCTTGGTTTTATAGTTCACTCGGTGTATGGTAAGACTCATGAACTTGCTCAGGCTAGAATTAGCAGCAAATGGCTCTAAGGGAGGCCTGGGGGTTGCCTTGAAGTGTAAGTAACTGCTAGAAACATCATATGAGCCCTAAAAACCTATAAATAGGCCCCCTCTCTTCACAATTGAACTCAGTCTCAGAGTCCTTGTCATTTCTCTCTCACATAGAGAGTAACTCTACCTAGAAATCACTAGAGAGAAAGCCTCTAGCTGATTATCCACGGCTAACACTATGGCTCTAAAGAGGACCCAAGGAAATCCTCAATCCGATGAGGAAGATACAATGCACAAAAAGACTAGGGCATCCCATGACCATGAGGCTTGTAGTAGGCCTATAGAGGAGAGTCTTCAGACGCCAACGCAGCAACAAATGGCTGACCAGTCCCAGTGGGTTTCCATTTATTTAATTAATTCTTAAACAAGTCTAAATTCTTTCATAAGTTAACACTCCATACGTAAGGAGGGAATAAGAATCAGAAAAGAAATAATTGGTCAAAAATAGAAGGAAACTTCCAAGAAACCAACGAGCATTGTTTGTAATTGGGAAAGAATTGTTTGGGCTAAGACTGGTTGACCTAGAAAAGAATATTTGATCATCCTTAAAACAGCTTGTCTCAAGACACCTCTGATTCCTTGGAATATTGTACACCATGTGACGAGTAATGATGGTGAGTCAGCCATGGATGAGTCGATTACCTCCGTGTAAATGGATTCTTTACCCCGTGCATGTCTATATTTGTAGATACTACTTAGGATATCGTTTTTATCCTAGAGGAACCGCCTGGTTGTATGGGCAACTGGTTGGCGTATGGGCGCATAATCCTTCCATTAGTCCGTCCTAGGAGAAAATGAAACAGGCAGTAAAAGAGACATATCTTCCTCCGACACATCAAGCTATAAGAATGAATGAATTTTTTGCCCTCCAATAGTTAGGGCTTACTTTAGAGGAATACTACACCAAATATGTGTCTTTACGATGCTATGCACCACCTATGACAATGGAACAATAGATTGCTCACTTTTGCCAAGGCCTTAACAAACCTTTAAGTACACACTTAGAAGCTATGAGGCCCACATCAACTCAAAATGCTTGCCCTTCTCAAAGCTAAACTGCTTGTAGCTAAAGGAAACCCCCCTGTAAGGAACTATCATAACTACAACAACTTCAGAGGAAGGGCGAGGGGAAATTTTAACTAAGGAAATTAACGAAGGGAAGTAACAGCTACAACAAATATAGAACAGACTTTTCCAAATATTAGATGTTATGGATGCAATCGAATAGGACACTACAGGAGCAGATGTCTTGAGGAACAAAACCCCAGAGTGGCTGCTCGAACCATTCCTCAGTCTCAGTCAGGCCAAGGAAATAATCAAAGAGGAGGAAGAAATAGAGGACGAGGCAGAGGAAGAGGTAGAGGAGCTAGAGCCTATACTGCAGTGGGGGAGCCAATCCTGATGAATGAAGAAGATGAAAGAGCTACTCTTTTGCCGCCATTGATAGCCCTGGAGCTCGACAACAGTATGCAGTCATCCAAACCACTGCAAATAAACAAGGTGAACAATTTGAATTACTTATAAATTGCAACAGTACACACTCTTTTCTCTCCCCTAAATGCTTAAGGAATCTTAGATTAAACCAATACCCGACCAAGAAATTAGTAGTAGAACTAGCAAATGGGAAAGAGGTTCTATCTCCATTTACAGTTGGGAAAGTAGAATTCAAACTAGGAGGAACCCTTACTTCATCTTACTTTCGGACCCTACCAGTAGGAATCTATGTGACATATTCTAGGAATGGATTGGTTAATAAAAAATCAAGCCCACATTCATTCTGCTCAAGGGAACCTATCCTTCAAAAATCACTTAGGTGAAGAAACATAAGTACAAGGATCCAATGGGAAGCCTAAGGCTCATTTAGTTAAGGCTAGTCAACTTCTAAAAGGGTTACGCAAGGGGCAACATATCTCTATAGTAAAACTCAACAAGACTGATGATTCAAAGGACAACCCAACACCAAAATGGCTTAAGGAATTTTCAGATATATTTTCGGAAGATCTTTCAAATTTACCTCCCCCAAGGGACATAGATCATGAAATAGAAACCTTTCCAGGTAGTGAACCAGTTTCAAAGAGACCCTACAAAATGTCACTCCCTGAAGCTATTGCATTGAAAGAACAACTTTGTCAACTTATTGAACAAGGAGTCATACAACCTAGTATTTCACCCTTGAGAGCGCCTGTTCTATTCCAAAAAAAGAAGGATGGATCTTTCCGTCTTTGCATTGACTATAGGGGACTTAACCAGGTATCTATAAAGAATAAGTATTCCTTACATCAACGAATTACTTAATAGATTACATGGGGCCACGGTATGCACAAAAGTTGATCTCAAATCAGGCTACCATCAAATCCGGATTAAAGAAGCAGATATTTATAAGACCGCATTCAACACCCGATATGGGCAATATGAGTTCATAGTGATGCCTTTTGGTCTTACAAATGCTCTGGCTACTTTACATGCAAGATATATTCAGAGAATATTTGGATGATTTTGTATTGGTATTTTTCGATGATATATTAGTATATTGCCATGTACGTAAAGTACTTCATCTTCTACGCCAACATCATTTGTATGCTAAGATGAGAAAATGTGTGTTCTTTACTCCTGAAGTTAGCTATTTTAGATTTATTAAAAACCCTGAAGGAATCTTTGTAGACCCTGCAAAGATTAAGGACATAATAGATTGGCCACAACCCAAGTCGGTTAGCAAGATTCGAGGATTCTTGGGCGTTATAGGATGGTGTAGAATCGTTGTCAAAGATTACATAGTCATCGTCGCGCCTTTAACTCAACTACTTAAAAAGACAGCCAAACTTACATGGCAAAAAGAGCAGGAGGACTGTTTCTTCAAATTAAAACCAAATCTCACATCAGCCCCTGTACTCAAACTCCCTGACTTCACTCAAGTAGTAACCGATGCAAGCAGCCTTGCTATAGGAGGAGTCTTAAACCAAGAAGGCTGCCAATTGCCTTCACCTCTTGAAAATTGAGAATACATGAGGTGAATTATCCAATTCATGATCTGGAACTCCTAGTCGTCATCCATGCTCTCAAGCTCTGGAGGCACTATCTTCTAGGGGGAAAGTTTTAGTTAATCACTAATCATCAAAGTTTGAAGTGGATTTTCTCTCAAGCAACACTTAACATGATGCAAAGAAGATGGATTGAACTCTTACAAGAGTATGATTTTGAAATAAAGTATAAACCGGGTAAGGAGAATGTGGTTGTTGATGCCTTTAGCTGCAAGGTTTTTCTTGGAGCCATTTCTACAATCAATAACCCAATCTTAGACAAGGTTAAGGAAGCCTGGAAGATGAGGTTTATTTATAATTCCTATATTTTATCAATCAAAAGGACCTAAAGGAGAATGAGAAGGACAGAATCAAGGATTATTCACTTGAAGATGGGCTTCTATATTACAAGCACCGACTTTACATTCCTAAGAGTTCAACCCTGAAGGAGTTGATTCTTTATGAAGGACACAACACTCTAGAAGCCGGCTATCCTGGCTATCCAAAGACCCTTAATTCCATGAGGAAAAGCTATTTTTGGCCAGGTATGAAAGGAGATATATTTTGCTACATCAAACAATGCCTTTCTTGTCAAAGGATTAAGGCTGAACGAGTAATGATGCCAGGGAAACTTCAACCCCTTGACATTCCTCAAATGAAGTGGGAACTCATTAGCATGGACTTTGTAATAGGCCTTCCTACCGTTCACGGAGGTTATGATTCCATTATGGTGGTAGTGGACATGCTGAGCAAGGTGTCTCATTTGATGCCTGTGAAAACAACTTACACTGCATCAGACATAAGCCACCTTTTTGTCAAAGAGATCTTTAGATACACAAACTTCCAAAAAGAATAGTCAGTGACAGAGATGCAAAATTTATTTCAAAGTTTGGAAAGCTTTATTTGAAGCCTTAGGTACTCAGTTATGTTTCAGTTCAGCCTATCACCCTCAGACTGACGGTCAAACAAAAAGAATGAATCAGGTTATTGAAGACATCCTAAGAGCTTACTGTAGTAGAGAACCCCGAAAATGGATACAATTTCTTCCTTTGGTGGAATTTTCCTATAACTATTTATTCCAAAAAAGCATTGGTGTGTCACGTTTTAATGCACTTTATGGGCATGAATGTATATCACCCCTAAATTTTTCTGACCCCACTACAAGAGTAGAAGCTTCAAAACAAATGTTGGAAGAGATGGACGCCCAAACTAGGGCATACGACAGGACATTCAAGCAGCTAAGGACTGCCAAAAACATTATGTTGATAAAAAATGGTTTGATTGATTTTTCAAACAAGGGGATAAAGTATTCCTTCGAGTCCGGCCAAAGAGAAGCAATTTATCTTTGGGAAAATTCAAAAAACTTAGCCCTAGATATTTTGGACCTTATGAAGTGACAAAGGTAATCAGTGATCATGCTTACAAGCTAAAGCCGCCTGAACACCTCAAGGTTCATAATGTATTCCATATCAGTTTTCTAAAACCTTATATCCCAAACCCCAATCACACTCTAGACGACGAACAGATTGTGATGCAAAAACAAGGAATTCTTGAACTCCAACCAGATTGTATTATCAATATTAGGGAAAGAAGTATGCAAAACAGAGTAATCAGAGAGCATATAGTAAAATGGAAGGACTACCCCACTAAAGATGCCACATGGGAGGACGAAGTATCACTTCTCAAAGATTTTCTCAATTTCGATTGAGATGAGGACATCTCAATTCCTTAAGTTGGGGTGATTGTAAGGTTTCCAGTTCTTGAAACCTTAAAAATTATATAAAGCCTATTCAAATTGATCTGTTTATTAAGAAAGCAATGTAGAATTGTCCAACCATGGAAAATATTGGTATTTATGGAACCATAATCATGACTTTACTATGGTTAGAAATTTTCAAAACTGAATTTCGATAAAAGCTAGCATAGTTATGGCCACTGGAAGTTTATAATGTTAACTAAATTAACTAAGTAAATTGTAAAGTCTTGGTAATCATTGCTGCAAAAGACTTTTATCATAGAACTTTCTAGATAGTTACAGATAATTACAGATATTTTACAAATTAAGTTGTAATAGGTTTGAAAATTAGCAGAAATTGATTTGGTGTATCTAGGGGGACTGTGTGGCACATTAATGAACTTGCCCAGGTTGGATTAGCAGCATGTGGCTCTAGGGGAAGGCTAGGGGCTGCCTTGAAATGCAAGTAACTGCCAAAAACAGCCTATGAGTCCTAAATATCTATAAATAGGCCCCCTCTCTTCACAATTGAACTCAGACTTGGAGTCTTGGCCATTTCTCTCTCACATAGAGAGAAAATCTATCCAAAAATCACTAAAGAGCAAACCTCTAGCTAATTATCCACTGCTACCACTATGGCTCCGAAGAGGACCCGAGGAAATCCTCAGTCCGATGAGGAAGATACAACGCACAAAAGGACTAGGGCATACCATGACCATGAGGCTCGACCTAGTAGTAGACCTAGGGAGGAGAGTCTTCAGGCGCCAGCGTAGCAGCAAATGGCTGACCAGTCCTAGGTGGGTTTCCATTTATTTAATTAAGTCTTAAACAAGCTTAAGTTATTTTATAAGTTAACATTGCATACATAAGGAGGGAAATAAGAATCAGAAAAGGAATAATTGGCCGAAAACGGAAGGAAACTTCCAAGAAACCAACTAGCACTGTTTGTAATTAGGAAAGAATTGTTTGGGCTAAGACTGGTTGACCTAGGAAATAATGTTTGATCATCCTTAAGACAGCTTGTATCAAGACACCTCTGATTCCTTGAAATGTTTTACTCCAAGTGATGAGTAATGACGGCGAGTCATCCATGGATGAGTTGGTTACCTCCGTGTACGTGGAGTCTTTACCCCATGAATGTCTATGTTTGTGGATACTACTTAGGATATCACTTTTATCTTAGAGGAACCGCTGGTTGTATGGGCAACTGATTGGCGTATGGGCGCGGACTTTGGGTGATGTCTTTCTCACCCCGGTTTTTGTAAATAAGGAATGGGTGTCGTTTTTTCACCCCTGTATAGGTGTTCTTGAGACAAGCCAGTACTGGTCAGAGATACTCTAGATTGACAGTACCTTGTCTTAAGTCTAAAGATGTTTGTTTATAAAAGAATGTTTTCAATACTGCTTTCAAGGGTTGTTTTAATGAATTACTGTTATGAAAGATAAAAGGAATCACTATTTTAATTGTGACAAGAACGTGGTAGTAATTAAATAACAAAGTATCATTGTGAGTGCGGGGGTGGTAAGTGGGGATTGACTAAGGCTGTCAATCATGGACGGGTGGACCTGATTAATCAGGTAACTATCCATTCTCATGCACTAAAAACTTCTAGAAAACTTCTCCACTTGGAAGAGGAGTCCACCAGCGGCTGTACCCTCACATATGTTAGGGGGAAAAAAGTGTTGGTTAAGGATACCTTAGCCCAAATTGTGGAAGTTATAAGGCAAAAATAGTTTTAGAATTTTCAAAAAATTTATCCCGTTTCCACTACGAGACAAGACTAGGTCTTCGTCTAGGGCTATAGACCCAAGCCATTGTCAATGGTAAAGGTCTATTCCCTTGATGTTTCTGGTTTAGAGATTGTGACTTCTACTAGCCTTAGAGACCTGTCAAGGATCCCATCCCACTTTGGTGTCGGCGGGTTGGGGACCTCACAATTTTGTACAGGGTTATAGACCCTGTCACAAATAAAAGTGGTAAGACCACCCTTTGTTGTTTGGTCGGGTTCTGGTGTGTCTCACACTGATGGTTGTTTGAGGTAAGTGCACACACACACACACACCTATGTTATTGTCAAGGGGGGGACTCTGACTCATGGTTTCAAGTGATTGAACTCTACCATGGTTTGTATCAAGTCCATAGTCAGTGGTTTGGGCTTGGGGGGGGGGGGGGGGGGGAGTTGTTGGGCAAGCCCAGTGTGCTTCTAGCCTGTGGGAAACTCCCCTTTATGAAGCATGTAGGTAGCTTCAGTTGGAGTTCAAGTTGTGCATGTCAAGTTTGGATTTATATATTGTAAGGTTTGTTTTACACACAATCATATCAATATAGAGCGTTATTTTCTACTGAGTGTCAACTCTCCTCTCTCGCTCTCGTTCTCTGCACAACACCCTTCTCGCCATGGCAGCTCTCAGGTGGCATCCCCGATAGCTACACCCATCACTTGTAATCCAAATGAGCGCTTCAATAATAACCAATTGCTTGATAGATTTATTAGGGGATTACGACATGAGGATATCTACAATGGCCTAGTCATTAGAGGTATCACCACTTGGGAAGTAGTCACCACCAATGCGATCCAATTGGCGGATAATTTAATGATTCAAGGAGAAAGAGTATCTGTTGAGCCTAAATCTACTAGCTCGCAAGCATTGGGGCACCAGCCAATGACCCTAAAGCCTATTGCTAGGGATCCAAAGATATCTGAGATGACTTTAGTAGATCTCACTAAGGCCATTCAAGAGAGTCTTAGAGACAATCGTGCTCTGCAAAACAATCATATTTATCCAAGAAGGGAGCAACAATGGTGCTCAGTATGCTATGGTCCGCATAGTACTAGCGAATGCCCTACTTTTAGAGTAAAATTCAATGGGAATTGCAATACTTGTGGGAGGTATGGTCATCAAGCTAAGGATTGCATAGTATTTAAGCGCGTGATGTCCAATGGACCAACCTTAGCATGGACGGACACACCTCGAGTGCTTGTATCGATGCCGGCCCACCTCTGGAACAAACATCACAACACATGGTCCCTAGGGCCCAAAATGTTGTTCAAAAAGCACCCTTACCACCTCCGGTACTAGGACCGTAACCACCACATCCGAGAATCACTTCTGTGAATCAAGTGGGTTGTGAGTCATCTATTGCTTGTTTGGAAGGCTGCGAGGAAGATATAGACCCTAATATTGCCTATGGGATTGATGCGCTTGAAAGAAGTCCACAATACTACATGGAGGACTTTGGGGACAAGTCAAACCTGTCTATCAAGTAGTTTCTCTTGTTGCAAGAGCCCAAAATATCAATTACAATGCCAAGAGAACACCTCTTCCATGCTATGAGTGTGGAGGTCCACATCGTGTAGCCGAGTGTCCTATTAGGCTACAAAAGAATGCTATACTAATGCAAACCAATCAAGCAAGCACGTCTACAATGCCGATACTCATTTGTAATTGATGTGGCATAGATCATTTGATTTCCCAATGTTCAAAGAATCCAAATGCACTGACAATCACGCCATTTAACTTGATTGAGGTTTCCAAGGAGCCATCACAAAGTACACCTGTGGTACCAGTAAATGTCAAACGATCGATGCTCCAAAAATAAAATTATATTCTTGAAGAAAGAGACGCGGCATTGATTTCCCAATCTTAGAAGAAGAAGAAAACACGAAGGAAGAGATCGCAAAAAGTAGTGAAGTCAGACCCCAGTTCAAAGACCAAAATACGGACTGGCGACGACCCCGTATATATAAATGACGCTGAAGAGGATTCTGATTCAGGTGAAACCATGGAGACCAAAACGACCACTAGGAAAGAAACCAACAAGGAAGATCTGTTGAGATGTCGAGCTCTACATCTTGAGCTGGCATCCACTACGGGTCTTGGCCGCTTACGACATTTACTCACTGGCGCGTTAGGTGACCGACACGGAGGATCTCTGCCAGTGATTTTACAACTGGACTACACTTATAGTGCCAGCCTAGTACGCTTCTAGCGAGTTCACACTTAGTGACCGCATGTACATATGTGCTACTTTTCAGTTTTAGCACTTAGTCATTTTGTACTCTCTTTTCTGTGTGAAGAAGAATAAGCTTTCCATGTCTGTGTGCTTTGTGCTTGTCTTGTGTAGCTCTCCAAAGTGCAGTACACATAGATTTACTGTACAGGTACAGTGGTTGTATGTACGCTTGATTGTGGACACTCGTTGAGTGTAGAAAGCGTTACAGGTACCACGATAGCAGGTTCAACAGATTTGCAGTTTTTGCAGATTGTAGTTTTTTTTTCTTAGTGCTTCAAGATGTCTGACGGTTTCAGTCAGATTGTTACTGAGAAGCTTGAGAAAAATAACTACCCTGCATGGAAGTTCAGAATAACAAATTTTCTAAAAGGAAAAGGTTATTGGGACTATGTATAAGGAGACAATGAAAAAGAACCAGAGATTCCCGAGGCAAATGCTACAGCAGAACAAAGAAAAGCTTTGAGGGATTCGCAACAAGGCCAGAGAAAAGTGATGTATTGGCTTTCTATGAGCATCACAGATGGCATGATGGGCTATCTACAGGATGCTGAAACCCCCGCCATTGCATGGAAAAACTTAGGCAGAGTGTTCGAGGTGAACACCAAGACCAGGAAGCTTCAACTAAAGTCGGAGCTAAATCAGGTTAAGAGGAACAACCTCTCCATCAATGATTATGCTTTGAAGATCAAGAGTATCATTGAGGCTCTTGGATCTATTAAAGTCTGAGTGGAAGACGATGACATTGTCCGTGCATGCTTGGATGGTCTAGGAGACGAGTATGTACATTTCAGGTCTTCCATGAATACAAGAGACGACATCCCCGTGTTCCAAGATTTGATTTCTATGCTTATTCTTGAGGAGAAGAACCTTGACACATCTTCTTCTCATGGCAGAAATAATTCTGAACAGGCCTTCTATTCTAACTCCAACAAAATTAGAGGTAGAGGTCGTGGTCGAGGCCCAAGGGGTTGCAGGGGCCAATTTCAAGAAGGTCAATCAAATCAAAACAATACAGGTGGCAGGGATGATAATGTTGGACTTGTGGTGAAAGAGGTCACATGTTACGTGACTGTCCAAAGGGAAAAGCAAGTGAAAAACAAGAACATGGCAACTATGCATCTACTAGTAGAGATGCAGATGACAACAAAAACGAGCGTATGTTTGTTATGCAGCATGTAATGAATACAATGACTGCAGAAAATTCCACCCAAGATGATGTTTGGTATGTGGATTCAGGTGCCTCTAATCACATGACGTCTCGTGGAGAGTGGTTTAGAGATATGCGCAAACCAGATGTGTCAGGCTATGTGCAGACAGGAGATGACACAGCTCACCCCATTGCTCATGTAGGGGACATACCTCTAAATACGAAGAGTGGGAAATCAAAGTACTTAACAGATGTACTTCATGTCCCAAACATTACAAAGAATCTTGTTTCTGTTGGACAAATGGTTGAGCAGGGTTTGCAGGTTCGCTTCAATCCTAATGGCTGTTATGTAGAAGATTTCCAGAATGGCTGTAAGCTGATCACAGAGGGCAAATGTGTGGGCAGAATGTTTATGCTGAATGTAGACATGCCTGAGGTAAAAGCTGCATTATTTGCACAGGGCACAAGTGTTGTGGCTGATGTTGACATTTGGCCCAAACGCATTGGCCATGTCAATGAGCAGAGATTGTGCAGCATGCAATCAAAACAGATTGTAAAAGGTTTGCCAAAATTCAAGGTGGATGGTATGCATAAAGTGTGTGCAACATGCCAGTTTGAAAAACAGTCAAAGGGCTCATTTCCACATGAGCGCAATGTATGTAAAAAGCCACTTGAGGTGGTGCACACAGATGTTTGGGGTCCAACCGATACTGCAAGTATACATGGTTGCAGGTATTATGTCTCTTTCATTGATGACCATACAAGGAAAGTATGGGTCTACTTCATGCGTAACAAAAGTGAAGTGTTTGGTCACTTTCAAGACTTCAAAGTCATGATTGAGAAGGAGACAGATATGCAAATCAAGACATTGAGGTCAGATGGAGGGGGAGAGTACTTCTCCAATGATTTTTCAGATTTTCTGTGAATGCATGGTATACGCAGGCAGTTTACATGCAGATATACTCCACAGCAGAATGGGGTCGTAGAAAGGAAAAACAGGCACATTGCAGAGGTTGCACGTGCATTGATGAATGAGAAGAACATGCCTCATCATTTCTGGGCTGAAGCTGTAAATATAGCTGTGTACATTATGAACAGGACACCTACAAGTGCGGTGCATGATGTAACACCTGAGGAAAAGTTTACAGGTACAAAGCCTGATTTAGCACACTTGAAAGTGTTTGGCTGCATAGCTTACGTGCATGTACCAGATTAGTTGCATAGGAAATTGGATCCTAAAGCAGAGAAATGTATTCTTGTGGGATATTCCCTTGAACAAAAGGGGTACAGGTGCTACAATCCTACTACACGAGAATTACGAGTGAGCAGAGATGTAGTCTTTGATGAGATGAGCAGCTGGTACAGTAATGCACATGGCACTATTGGGGCTGATGTAAAAGATGATGTGGTTGTACAAAATGTGAGGCCACAGTCACAGGTTTTGAGTGGACCACAAGAGTCCTCTTCTCGTGGCTCTATTGAGAAGCCATGGAATGGTAGACTACGTACGCAGGTTACTCCACCAGCAGGTACAGGGAATGTATCACTAAAAGGAAAGGAAAATGTTGATGAACCTCCCTTTATGGTTGATGCATCATCAGGTTTTTCACATGTAGACATGGATTCATATGGTTCTGAACAAAGTCTTGATGAGGAATTTGGAATTCCGGCTGGCAGGACACCTGGTGTAAGGAAAGTACAAGAAGATGCTAGAGGGCAAAGGAGTGACCCAAGACCGCGCAGATCTAACAGAGTCAGAAATCCAGTTCAGAAATTGACTTATGATGGATATCTAGCGCATCACCAAACCTACATGGCTAAGGTGATACAGGATGTGGAGCCCACATGTTTTGAGGATGCAGTTGGAAATGTGCATTGGGATGATGCAATGAATGAAGAGATGGCTGCATTGGAAGCAAATGACACATGGGAGTTGGTGCCATTGCCAAGTGGCAAGAAAGCTATTGGCTGTAAATGGGTGTATAAAACCAAGAATAAGGCTGATGGTAACATTGAGCGTTACAAGGCAAGGCTGGTCGCAAAGGGCTATGCACAGACGTATGGCATAGACTATGAGGAGACCTTTGCTCTAGTGGCAAAGATGACGACTGTTAGAGCTGTCATAGCAGTGGCTGCATCTAGAGGATGGATTATGCATCAAATGGATGTAAAGAATGCCTTCTTGAATGGTGAGTTGCAAGTGGAAGTGTATATGGATCAGCCACCTGGTTATGTCGATCCAGGTTACCCAAATTATGTATGTAGACTTCTCAAAGCTTTGTATGATTTGAAGCAGGGCTCTAGAGCATGGTATGACAGGATTGCCAAGTATCTTGTCAGTATTGGGTTTAGGAGAGCTCATGCTGATCATTCACTCTATATACGTGAGAGTGATGTGGGGATTGTGGTCATTACCATATATGTAGATGACCTTATTATTGTGGGTGACAATGCTATGGAGATTGACCATGTGAAGGGTCTTCTCAAACAGGAGTTTGAAATGAAAGATTTGGGCGAGTTGCACTACTTTCTTGGCATTGAGGTGATCAGGACTCCAGAGTGTGTATGGTTGTCACAGAGACAGTGTGCTTTGGACATGTTGTCAAAGTATGGTATGGCTGATTGTAAGCCAATTTCTATTCCCTTGGATGTGAATGCAAAGCTGAGTGCAGAGAAGGGTGATGTTGTTGAGGATGTCAATATGTACAGGAAGATTGTGGGTAGTCTAATCTACTTGACTATCACGAGGCCAGACTTAAGCTACACAGTAGGCTTGGAGAGTCAGTTCATGCAGCTTCCGAGGAATCCACATTTGGATGGAGTACGACGCACACTTCGGTATGTGCAAGGGACTCTTGACTACGCATTGTTCTATGCAGCAGATGTGCCATTAGAATTGTATGGGTATACAAATTCAGATTGGGCAGGTAGCATTGTTGATAGGAGATCTACGAGTGGCTTCATGTTCTCTTTTGGGAGTGCTGCTGTTACTTGGAGCAGCAAAAAGCAGCCTACGATTTCTTTATCGAGCATAGAGGCCGAGTACAGAGGTGCAGCAGTTGCAGTGTGCAAGGTAGCTTGGCTACGTACATTACTTGAGGACTTGGGAGTGCAGGTGGACCAGCAGATTGTCATCCATTGTGACAACCTCAGCAGCATGCAGTTGGCTAGGAACCCAGTGTTCCATGCCAGGACCAAGCACATAGAGGTCCATTACCACTACGTTCGAGAGCGAGTGTTGGCGGGCGACATTGACTTGGTCTACGTCAGCACAGAGGAGCAGATAGCGGATATCTTTACCAAGGCCCTCGGAGCTGAGAAGCTTCGACGTTTCCGGACTATGCTTGGACTCTGCGACATGCAGAGCTCGAGGGGGAGTGTTGAGATGTCGAGCTCTACATCTTGAGCTGGCATCCACTACGGGTCTTGGCCGCTTACGACATTTACTCACTGACGCGTTAGGTGACCGACACGGAGGATCTCTGCCAGTGATTCTACAGCTGGACTACACTTATAGTGCCAGCCTAGTACGCTTCACACTTAGTGACCGCATGTACATATGTGCTACTTTTCAGTTTTAGCACTTAGTCATTTTGTACTCTCTTTTCTGTGTGAAGAAGAAGAATCTTTCCATCTCTGTGTGCTTTGTGCTTGTCTTGTGTAGCTCTCTTGCATCCTCATTCTTTACAAGATTGTCATGAGCCACAATGGCCAAGACCCAAGAAGAATATAGAAACTTACCCAAACCGTACAGAGGAGATCAAGCGAGTGAAAGCAATTAAGGAGTTTGGTAGAAGGGACCTAAAGGGATCTAGAGCTAGCACCTAGGTAGATCCAGATTATAGACACAGTGTTCCCTAGGTAGATCCAGATTATAGACACAGTGATCAAGTGAGTCAAAGCAATTAAGGAGTTTGGTAGAAGGGACCCAAAGGGATCTAGAGCTAGCACCTAGGTAGATCCAAATTATAGACACAGTGTTCCCTACGCAACAACAACCTCACAAAGTCCATAGACCCCTAGCCATACCTAGTGTTATCCAAGAAGAAAGTGACTTAAAGTCATGGAAAAGTGGGCGTACTCACTTCTTGTTGGAAAGAATGTATACAGAGGGACTACTTGACCCTATCGAAGAAATGAAGATCCCATCTTCCCCACGTCAAGGGACTAAAGCCCAAAAGGTGCCGTTAATTATTGCCAAATTCATGGATTTCATGGCTTCAAAAGTTAGAACCGCCATCATGTGCAAACTATATGGAGACCCCAAGCTATTCTTAGCTCTTCGAGCTTTCCTCAATGGAGAACTGAAAGTCGGGCACCACAATTTTCACAGATGGATGGAGCTAGGGAGATGCCAATAGAGGAGAAACACTTAGATCCACAACCCAACCTCGATGAGAACTCTATTGTAGAAATACATGTTAACAAGTTGGGACTTTGAGGGTGATGAATCAAATGCAACCATACCAATCACTACCAAGGGATTAACTGTGAAGGGAATCCTTGATGGTGGCGTTGGGGTTAGCATTGTGACTAAAAATTGTTGGGAAACTATGGGAAGACCTCACTCTAGGACCAAAACCATAGTAGTAAAGATGGCCAATGGGACTTTTATTGGGATGTTAGAAGATATCAAGATCAAGGTCTTTGGACACAAAATAAGAAAAACCTTCATTTTTATGGATTTCTCCAAGCACACTATGACATCTGAGATGATCTTAGGATGTCCTTTCATGAGGGAAGCAAAAATGGTGCATGACTAGTCTAAGAACCATGTCTGCTTGCAGTTCCAATATTCTGTCAGTTGAGTGGATCTTGTAACTGGTCAAGAACATCCTCTAGGAAACACTTTTATAATTGATTATAGATCTGACACCACAGTTCACTTGACCCCATTGCAGTATTATTAAACATGTAAAGTGGACAATGATGTTGGGGAAGATTCTCCTTATATGGATGTTCTACATGGGATGACTGAGTCTGACAATGTGGATTGGATCCACCTAGAAGCAACCATAGACACTTGGGGAAACAAGGGGATGACCTGGGTAACACCTGAGGGGGATGAAATGGCACAACGCGTACCCTTAATTATGCTAGAAGCAATGCATATAGCTTCTGATTACCTACAAGATGAAGGCTTGACTGACATTGGAACGAGTAGCGTCTCACAAGACTATAGCCCACACAATTTGGAGTCAGAATCCTCAAATGAAATTAACTCTGAGGACAAAGAATCAGAGTTAAATCTAAATGCAAATGTGGGGACAAACCATTCAGGCCCAGTGGTACCCTAGATGACAATCTATCCAGGAGAGCCGAAGACACAAGTAGCGATTCATCTAGTGACTCTTCACTAGAGATCGACCGTAATTGAAAATTAGACAAGAAGATTATGAGATATAAGAGGGGCGATATCGAGCAAATGTGCATGCTAGAATAAACGAAAAGAAATCTACCACGGAATGTCTTAATCATAAAGGGACATGTGATGCTCATCGAAAGTTGGTAGATAACTAGGGTGAATACCTTCAAAGCGTTATGTGGTGTAGTCCACAACCCATTGACATTTCACAACGAGAGGCTACAAACGAGATGACAAAATCAAGAGTTAGCTCAACAACAAAAGGAAGCGAAAGTGATATCACAGTCCACAGAACAACAAGACCCCACAGACTTACACCCTGCACCCGATCATTTCAAATCCTACACCACGAAGGAGCGTAAGGTTGTGTATACAAAGGCTCAAAGAAAACCTATCGATGGAAGAAATGGAGTCTATGCCGGTCCAACGATAGTTAAGGAGATAGAGTTAGCAGACCCAGGACAAGAGTCCTAGCCTGTTTTCATTGCCCAAGATTTGATAGAGACTGAGGAGTATGTACTTAATGAGCTTCTCAAGGAATTCAAGGATATATTTGCTTGGACATATCATGATATGAAAGGTGTCCCACCTTCCGTGGTGCAACACACAATCCCCATGAATAGCCTGGCTAAACCAGTCCAGCGATGACCCTACCCAATGAATCCTAAGTATGCAAAGATTGTTCAAGAAGAGATTGAAAAGCTTGTCATATGCGGATTCATATACCCTATTGAGCACTCAGAATGGGTGTCTCCAATAGTGATTGTGTTGAAAAAGAATGGGAAACTCAAAGGGTGCGTGGATCTTAAAAAGGTCAATGCCGCCACTAGGGACCATTACCCCTTGAACATGTGCTTGAAAGAGTTGTAGGGAAGGAATCTTATAGATTTTTCGATGGGTACTCTGGATACAATCAAATCACAATGTACTAGAGGACCAAGCTAAAACGGCTTCTATAACCAAATTCGGAGTGTTTGCATTTTGTGTTATGGATTTTGGCTTAACCAATGCTCCTGCTACCTTTCAAAGATTAATAGGTACTGCTTTTAGAGAATATTTGATGGGGTTTTGCGAAACTTTCTTAGATGACCTTTGTGTTTATTCCTCTTGGAAAGAACATCTATCATGTTTTTGAAAAGTGTTTGAGAAGTGCAGGTTGTATCGCATCTCCTTAAACCCTTTCACATGCCAATTTTGGGTTAAACATGGAGTCATTTTAGGGCATATAATGTCCAAAAATGGGATTTTCACATATGAAAGCAAAATTAAAGCCATTGTTGATTTACCACTGCCTACAAACTATAAAGGAGTTGAAAGGTTCATGGGCCATGTTTGTTATCACCGACGGTTTATTATAAACTTTGCTGAGATAGCTCATCCTTTGTACAAGCTTCTTCTTGAGTTCCACTGGACCGCGGAGTGTGACCATGCTTATGAGTCATTGAAAAATACCTTGACAAGCGCTCCCATTGTATGAGGGCCCGATTGGAATATAATTTTCCATGTGCATATTGATGCATCAAACTTTGCTATTGGGTGTGTTCTAGCTCAACCAAGAGAACATAAATTGGACTACCCCATTAGCTTTGCAAGTCGTCAATTGAATGATGCCGAGAGAAACTACACCACTACAGAGCGGGAAGGTTTAACTATGATTTACAAAGTGAAGAAATTTCGCTACTACCTTCTTGCCAACAAGTTTTTTTTCTATGTGGATCATCAAGCCTTGTTGTATCTAGTAAATAGACCATGT
This sequence comes from Adiantum capillus-veneris, assembly GCF_014529385.1. Lineage (NCBI taxonomy): Eukaryota > Viridiplantae > Streptophyta > Polypodiopsida > Polypodiales > Pteridaceae > Adiantum > Adiantum capillus-veneris. The sequence goes on along the minus strand of NC_140934.1, from coordinate 169,017,054 downwards.
TCCACGGGAAGAATTACACGATGGTTGTTGATTCTTCTTGAGTTTGATTTTACTGTTGTGAGGAGACCTGGTAAAAGACATGTGATGGCGGATCATTTGTCTTGCATACCCAATGGTGAAGCCCCTATTGGAGTTGATGATGAATTGTCCAATACTTTCCTTTTCCTAGTTGAGACCATGCCTAAATGGAGTGAGAAGATTGTGAACTTTTTAGTTAACGGTTTTCCATCCAAAGAGCTTTGTAAGGATATAGCTCAAAAACTGTTAAAAGAATGTGAACCTTATTCTCTCATTGCAAGAACTCTCTACAAGCTAGGGAAGGACAATATTCTTACATGTTGTGCCCGTGAGGATGAGTATTTATACATATTGCAAGAAGCCCACATGGGTATAGGCGAAGGAAAATTCTTAGGAGAACTAACTGCTAGAAAGGCATTGCAATCAGGCTATTGGTGGCCTACCTTATTCAAGGATGCATCACTTTTTGCAAAAGGATTTGATGAATGCCAACATTACAAGATCACACAACAAAAGGATAAGATTTCCTTACGTCCCGTTAAAAGTGACTCAACCATTTGAAAAATGGGGTTTAGACTTTGTATGCCACTGACTATGTGACAAAGTGGACGGAAGCTAGGGCAACACGTAAGGCTGATGCAAGATCAACTTCCAAGTTTCTCTTTGAAAACATTATTACAAGATTTGGTTATCCCTTTGAAATTGTGAGTGACAATGGTACTCATTTTATAAATTGAGTGATAAAGGAACTCACAACAAACTTCATGATAGCTCACCATAAGTCTACACCGTATTACCCACAAGCAAATGGCCAAGCTGAGAGCACTATAACAAGACCTTAATTTCTATCTTGACCAAAACAGTCGAAGCTCATCGTACAGATTGGGATTTGAAGCTGACATCAGCTCTATGGGCTTACCGTACTTCTTACAAAGTGGCAATTAATTGTACACCATTCAAAATGGTATATGGCCAAGAAGCAGTTATGCCATGGGAGTTTGTAATTCCTACCATGCGTGTAGCTTCACAAGAAGGTTGGGATGGTAACCCTTTAGTTGAGTGCTTATACATCCTTGAGAGGTTAGATGAAGAAAGACAATTGGCTGTGCAAAATTCACTTGTGGAGAAAGATAGGAGGAAGAAATGGTTTGACCGTCATCTAAAGAACAAAGATATCAATGGTAGTGATAAAGTCCTTATGTATGGAGTGTGAAATGAGAAGAAAAAGTTGAAATATGAGGAAAAAGTACCATATAGAGTATGTGAAAACACCCCACAAGGTACCATTCATGTGAAGACTCTTGATGGAGTTGAAACCATTGGATTCCTCAATGGAGGCAAATTTAAAAGATATTATGATAAGGGGGGAGTGTTTGCTAATATTCATCATTCACTCATTCCCCTCTCAACCTTCCTTCCCGACCTCTCAATCTCCCAATCTTAGGGAATGTATAAATAAAGCCTCATACTCACAAAAAACAAAAACAAAAAAGTAAAAGAGCAAGAGCCACCAAACAAAAATATGAAAACCTACGAGTTCTAGTGCATGACCCAGGATCATAAAAACACATTATGCACAAGGACACGACCCTTATAATATTTGCACTATAACCATCATCTATCTGTGTGTACAAGTATGGCTAGTATGATAGAGTCATCCACTCCTACCTTGGGTGAGAGATACCCTCTTTACTCTGCACAAGTGTTTCACACAGTCTACCCGGTGCTTGCATGTGAATGGGATTTGGTAGACACGCTAGCATGTGAGAGGAATTTTGAGGAGTTAGAATGGCTGACACATCACTTGACCATGACTGATCCATACTTAGTAGAGGACGTCTCTCCAATTGCACAAACTTACCCTCTTGACTAAGATGACTATAGAAGTCTAGTGATGTTCTTAGTGAACATTTGTGCCTCTAATGATGAGGAAGAGTTACATGATTACACAAATGGCACTTATGGTCTCACGGATGATGACTTTGTTTTTCTTGATGATGACGAGGATAGGGGTTTAGCCTTAGGGGTTACCTCCCAGCCTCTACAATATTTTGTTCCCTTGACTCTCTAGGGGGAGTGCAAATAATTAAGTTGAGGTTCCTTATGTTGTTTGATTGTGTCCAATAAGGGTTGGTTCCTCTTCTCACTGATGTGCCTCCTAGAGGTATTCTTTGTGTTTCCTAGTGTGTACAGGAACGTGTTCTTGTTGTTAGGATTTGGAACTTCATGGAATCTTTCTCTCATTCACTCTTCAAATCAAGCGCAATCATCAACACAAACAGATGTTTCTTGACCATTAGCATTGCCCCTTGTCTTTGTTTTTGCATCCATGTTTGTCTGCTTTAAATGTGATTGGTAGCACAATATCCCACATATTTGCTTAGATTAAACATTATATTCTATATAATTTTTTGTCATAATCCCTTGTCTAGGTTTCAGAATCAAGCAGTCTGACTAAGCTAGTTTGACCAAGTTAGGAGTTAGAGATCTTCTCTTAATACCATGGGGAATGCCTTCCTAATAATCAATGGTTAATGTTGTAATGGCTATTGCCCACACAGGAGCAATAGGCATTACGGGAATGATTACCCACAACTACATTATATGAACATCAACGCACAGAATGACAAGAGAAGGAAGTACAAAGTACACAGACACAGAACAACCCTTGCTTCATTCATCTGTAATCCAGACACAGAGTACAATAGATGATGCCATGAATATCATAGAGATTGGTTAAGTTACATCAAAAGACAGGTATGCCCCTCCATATACAACCGCTGCTCCAGCGCAGATCGGGAACGGTGCACACACTCCTGTCCCATGATATCCTATGAAGAACTGCCGCTCCGGCCGCCCATACCGCATGACTCCTGACTCCTGATCCGCAGTGTCCAGAGGACCGCATGTGCAGCTAATGCCGTAAAACCTGGCACGCACGGTGGATTGCGCGAACCCACAATCAACCCCTCCGGTTGGAAGGTTCCGGTGGTTGCTCTGCACCCTGCTCTGGTGAAGAGGAAACATCAATATAGCCAAAGCCCCGAAAATCTGCAGTATGGGCTCGATAGACCTCATCCAAAAGACGTGGATCTATCTCAATTTGTTCCGGCCAAGCAGCCCGAGGAATAAACTTCGTTGGCAAGGAGATAGATTGAGGCGGCTGTGGCAGAGGAGCAAGAGGTGTATGCAAGGGATAATAACGAGTAAGGTAGCGATTAAGAGCAGCCCAAAATGGAGGGCAAGGTGGGAGACTGAGAGAAAAGGAATGAGCTAAGGTCTCCACCCAAAAACAGACCCTGCGCCTCTCCTTACAAAATCGACGAATCATTTTCTGCAAACGAGAGACATGAGCCTGGGCTTCAACACAATCCTCTGTAGCTTGTGCCCAATCAACAACATCAAAACCCTCTGGAACAACACTCTTACCTCTGTTAGTGTTGGATGACTCGGGTTGGTGCACCACAACCTGCTAAGCGGGTGGCTGTGCTCCCACCTCAGCAGCCAAGCGTGTGCTCCAGCTTTGTAGTTGATTATCTAAAAAAGTTCGGAGATCCTCTTGCATCTCCACTGCCAATGCATCCAAATCAGTCATGTTGATCATTACATCGCCAGGGTGCGAGGTTAAGTAAGAAGCTAGGCTATGCTGTGTTCTCAACTGAAGAAGTTCTTGTTGAATAGACCTTACATACTCAGCATTAGCCCCTCTTAATCTTTGTATTTCTACCCCTTGCTGGCGAGTAGTGGCAGTCAGGTGTTCATTCTGTGTTTAACTCGTCAATCCGAGTCAGCGAAGTCGCTACCTGCGCTTCCAGCTCATTGACTCGTCCCTCTGTGGTTGGGGCTGGCCAGGCCGCACGAATAGACTCTACAAGTCTGCTAAAAAATGTGCCGCATGCCTGTAATTGGTCAGCAGGGGTCACTTGTGCCGTAGCCTCCCAGGGTAGCGCTGCGGGGAGAATACCTCCCGTCGAGGCAGCCACATTCGTAATACCCGACGTTTCCGGTTGAGCGGGGACATTCGCAACCGCAGAGCTCATCGTCAAGGGAGTCGTACTGCTAACTCTTTCCTGCATTCGACGGCACCAGTGAGCCACCGCAGAATCTTCCGCAACAGGAGATGCAGTTGCTGGAGGTGGTGTTGAAAATTGCTGCTCCTCACGGCCGTGCTTGCGGCTTGCTGATCCTACACCTGCAATGGCCATCTCCTGGGCTCCAGAGGATACCACCGCCGTCGATGAACCAAGCAATTCCACAGTACCCACCTGTTGCTGCTGTGTTTCCCTCTCCGCCGGCACTGCCAAGCTTTGTGTTTGCGACAGAGGAGGATTAGTGCCTTGGACCACCAAGCGATCATCTTCAAAGTGGCAAAGAGGACGCGGGGCAAGAGGAAACACTTCTCTCAAAGGAAAGATTAATGTGAGCAGTTGGCCCACCTTTGTATTGGTTGGGGTACCCCTCCCCAACTGTGCCATCACTCGTTGGCACTCCGCCAGCAGTCGCTGTCTGACCACTGCTGCCCAAGGTACTGGCCCAAAGTTGGCCGAATGCAACACATTTCTAGCTCGGGTCGAAATAGTATACGTTTTGGCCTGTAGCCAAATCGCCTCAAGGAACCACCGATATGCATCCCTGGTTGCCACATCTCACAACCCTGACAGTTTATACTCCCCTTTGACCTTCAAGCCAAATTCCTGCTCGACATCTGCAGCAGGGATCACATGGGAGGCTCGCACCACGCCATCGTTGGGTAAACAGCAACATCTTGAGATTCTTTCTGCTGTCAACTGTATCTGTTGATTGTTGAGGACCACCATATCACCAGCCGTGAGTTGCTCAATCAAACGTGCTGCCTGCGGGTGCACTGGGATTCCTTGCCAGTCCAGGTTGGCGAACACATGCAGCCGCAAGTCTTGCAGCCATGCGTCCACTCGTCGAAGCGCGAGCTGCTGCATGGGAGTGAAAGGGACACATTGCAGAAGAGAAGCTGTCATGGTGGCGATGAGATGCTGGAGCAGAGAATAAAACACTAAGAGCGCGCGACACACGAAACTAGAGAACCACAATAAAAAATGTCTGCATGCAATAATAACCCTTCCACAATGAGTTCCCAAAATAGGGCGATCCACGGTGTGGCAACCATCATAGATCTTTTCCCGCTTCCCAAGATTGCATGCAAAAGAATCCCCAATCATGATTAAGGCGGCTTCCGGCTCTTGTACCACAGCAAAGGGGCACTGAATCGTGGTAGGTGAAACATAATGGCGCAGTCTGAAACCATTGACCGGCACAGAAATAACCTCCCCCCGCAAATCCGCCAAATAAAAAGAAATAGGCCCGCATGCTTGAAAAATCCAAAATGGTCCTGACCACCTTAATTTAAGCTTCCCCGGCATCTTCCCGAGACGGGAATTGAAGACAAGGACCAGCTGTCCTCGAACAAATTGCCGTGCTTTCGGGCGTTCCAGCCATTTTTTCCGCCTAGACTGTAGATCCTGCAGCACCGCAAAGCTCTGCAGCCGATCTTCGTCCAGTTTCTGCAAAAACATCCAATCGATAAATCACGGAATCCTTCGGAAGAAGCCGATCCGCAATAAACATCCGCAAACTCGGAATCACATGCTCCATCGGAGCGATTGCCTCCATGCCAAATGCTAACTTAAAAGGAGTCAATCCTGTTGCCACTTTATAAGCTGTCCGATAGGCCTATAAGGCAAAAGGAAGTTTCACATCCCAATCCGTTCTATTCATATTCACTAACTTTGTCAAAATTCGAATCAATTGTTTATTGGTTGATTCTGCTTGCCCATTCGCTTGAGGATAATATGGAGAAGATTTCCTGTGCAATACAAAGTAAAACCGCAGCATTCTCTCCATCACCTTATTCAAAAAATGACTTTCCCGGTCACTAACCAGCTCAATAGGGCAGCCATATCTAGAAAAGATATCCTTATATAAGCATCCCGCCACAGAAATTGCAGTGTTATCCCTCAAAGGCCATGCCTCCACCCATTTGGTAGCGTAATCCGTGGCTGTCAAGATATACTTATTCCCTGTGTGAGCTGCCACTGGTTTAGAAGGACCAACAAAATCCAAACCCCACTTTTGAAAAGGCTCCAAGGGCAAGACTGGCTGAAAAGGCATTCTCGACCGTTTGGTAGGTTGCCCCAAACGCTGACACACATCACACTGTTGCACATAGTTTCTCGCATCTTGAAACAATGTGGGCCACCATAATCCTGATTGGAGAACCTTTCTAGCTGTAATTAGTGCTGCAAAGTGACCTCCGGCAATACCCGTATGTACTTCCTCTAGGACTGCTTCCTGCTCCTGTGGTAGCACACATCGGAGTAACACCTCTGCCATCGTGCGGTAATAGAGCTTCCCCATAATGATCTCGAAATTCCTCCTTCTAATAGCCATACGTTTCCTCTAATGGCTGGTCAAGAAGGAAGGCATGTCGCCGCTGTCGAGAAAATGAAACATCTCCTCATACCATGTCCATGGAACGCTCGGAATGACCCTTACGTGACTCGCGACGGTAATATCTTCTGCAGCGACTCCTGTTAGAAACAGAGATGCATCCGAAAATTCATCAGCGACCCCCGTCGGCGGCTCTCCAGAGTCTAGCCGGGATAGGTAGTCAGTCACCGCATGCTAAGCCCCTGGCCTGTGTATGACCTCAAAGTCAAATTCCTGCAACAGAAGCACCCATCGGGCCAATCTTCCCGTCAAATTCTGTTGCCTTACCAGGTATAACAGAGCCGAATGGTCCACATGGAAGAAAAACCATCGGCCCAACAGATAGTGCCGGAATTTCTTCACTGAATAAATCATCCCTAAACATTCCCTTTCCGTTACTGAATAATTTCTTTCTGCAGATAATAATCATCTACTGGCATAATAGACCGGTCGGAAGCATCCTTGAATTTGTTCCTGCATCAACACATTGCCAATAGCGCGATCCGAAGCATCCATGAACACATGAAAATCCTGCCCCCAATTCGGTGCCAGCATAATCGGAGCTTTGGAGAGCTGCAGTTTTAATCTTCGAAAAGGCAAATCACATTCCTGTGTCCATTCAAAATCTATAGCATGAGCTGCCTGAGTAATCGGGATTGCCAAATGCGCGACAAACCGCAAATGCCTCCCATGCCATCGGGCTTGACCCAGGAAAATCTGGCACTGTTTTTGATTCCGCGGTGCAGGCGCTTCCATAATTGCGGCAATTTTATCCGGATCCACAGAAATGACGTCTTCAAAGATGATATGCCCCAAGAGCCTGCCACTGCGAACAGCAAATGCACACTTTAAAAGATTCAAACTGAATTTTACCTCTCTACATTTCGTAAAGCATAACCGTAATTGTTGCAAATGCTCCAATTGTGCTCCAAAAACACTGAGATCATCCAGAAAAATCCGCATAAAATCCGTCAAGTAAGGCCCAAAGATTTGAAACATATCCCGTTGAAAACTGGAAGGTGCATTCCGCAATCCAAACCACATTACTGTGCAGGCAAATACTCTCCATGCGGTAATAAAAGGTGTTTTTGGTTGATCCCACAATGCCATTCTGATTTGATTATATCCACTAAAGACATCCAGAAAAGTATACATCTCATGTCCTGCTACATCATCCAAAATGGAATCCAAAAACGGGAGAGGAAAAGGATCTGGAACAGTAGCGGCATTCAATTTCCAGTAATCCACACAAATTCGGATTTGCTTATTTTCCTTTGGTACTACCACAATTGGAGAAATCCATTCCGGATTATCAATAGGGGTAATAAAACCCACTTCCAACAGGCGATCAATTTTCAATTTAACTTGCTTTGCCACATTCGGATTCATCCTGTACGAATGCTACTTCACGGGCACCGCATCCGGTTTCAGATTGATCGTATGCTGATAAAACTTAGGATCCAATCCTTGCATGTCCGCATATTCCCATGCGAAAACATCCTTAAACTCTGTCAGTAATTTGATCAAATCATCTCTAAAACTTGCTTCCAACTGCTTATTAATGTATATGGGCTGCGACTCTGCTTGCTCCCCAAGAAAAACCTTCTCTAATTCATCTTCCTTAACCCTTGTAATTTTTTCCATTTGCGCCTCAAACGCTCGTTCTTGCTGAATCACGTCCTCCAGTGACTCAGGACTTGGAAGCGCCTGTTGTTGGGGCTCCCCTATTCCTCCTGGAGTTCCTGAAACCCCCACCGAATGCCCTTTCGGAATCAGAGAAATATCCGCAAGGTATAGAGAAACCAAATCCGGATTCGCTTTGAGAAATTGTTCCTCTTCATCCTCTTCTAATCCTTCCACCATATTAACTGTTTCTGCTATCACCGGCCATGCTGCCTGAACTGGTTGTCGGCATGTTCCCAACATCACACACACTTTTCTTTTACCCTTCTTTACTGTAAGCATATTTGCTTCCCAATTATGTTTTACCCTCGCTTGTCGTAACCAGGGTCTCCCCAAGATAATGTGATAATCCTGATTATGATCTTCAATATTCAAAACTACTAAGGAAACAACAAAGGACAAGCCCGCTACATCCAAAACAATACCCCAAAGTAAACCCACTGGTTGCACTCTTCGCTGATCTGCCATGCGGACTACAAAGGGTGCAGGCTCCCAATCACTGAGACCAAAACGCTCACACGCTGCTTGGGTGATAATGTTTACCCCCTCTCCTCCATCCAAGAGTACCTTGTCAATGTATGTGCCATGGTATCGAACTGAAAGTTCCGGTATCCGTGATCCTATTCGTCGGCAACGGGGCTGAATCATCATCCTCGCTTTCAACCTTCCCAATGGCGACTTCCCTCAGCTCAGTGGCTGTTTGTCGCAGCAATGCATTATGGAAATTCGGGACCAATTTCAACAATGAACCCAGAGGTACTTGAATTGGTGACGTGAGAACCTCTTTCCAAACTAAATTCCACTCCTCCTGTTCTTTAATATCACCCTTAATTCCAGCTTTCCCTTCCCTTATTTCCAGGCCTACAGTGGTTGGCATAGTCGATGGTCCTGCTGTCTTTACTGGTGGTGCGGATTGTGGCAACCAGGACACAGTCTTTTTCCGCACCTCTTCCTGAGCCGTCCAATCCGGAATTTTCACATCGGGAGTTGGAACCACATTTTTACCCGATCGCGTGATTAATGAAACCGCTGGGTCAGACTCCTCCAATCCTTCAATCTGAACCATAGCCACACTAGGTTGTTTCCCTGCAGCGCGTTCCTGCTTTTTCCAATCGTATTCCATAGCTTCAGTACACTCAGATTGCCAATGACCATCCCCCAAACAGAAAAGGCATGTCTTGGGGCAATTAGGATCTCGGCCACCTCTTCCGTGGCCTCGTCCTCCCCCTTGACCCCGTCCTCCTGCTTGACCTTGCAGAGGCGGCTCTGGTGTATGAGCATGAGCCATCGCCACAGCAGGCTCTTGTCCCTGCCCTATCTGTGGTTGTTGCCAGGTAGAAGAGTCCCCTCGTCTCCAAAGACCCCGGCCATTGAAATAACATTCCACTGTATTATGAGTATTGGTCGTGCAAATCGCACACCACTTCTGATTCATTGCACATTCCTGAGCAGCATGGCCCGGATTCCGACATTGGGTACACCAGATTTCCTTCAGACTTTTAGCCACTGCAGCCGATTCCGTCGATCCGGAGGATACACCTTTCCCGTGACGCTGGGATTTTTTTCGTGGTGTCTCTTCCGATTCTTTTCCCGAATCGCTGTTGCCCGGGTCCGAGGAATCAGATCCTACGAATTCCGACTCCGAACTATCACTGCCACTGTCCTGTGACTTCCGATGAGATTTCTTTCTATCTTTTTTCTTTGACTTCTTTGGATGTTCTGTATCCTCTAAAGCCTCTCCTGCTACTACAACCCTAGCAATTACAGTATCCAGTGGAGTAGTTACCTTATCCACTGTCGCCATAGCCGTTCTGAGACCCTTGTTGAGCCCCCGTAAAAAATAGTCATTCAGTACTTCCGCTGCCGGTCTTTGTGCCTGAGGTACCCTCTGCAAAAGCATCCGAAATTTTGCAGCGTAATCCTCCATTGGCAATGACTTCTGCCGGAGCGTTCGAAGCTTCTCCAAATGTTGAGGGACTGTCTTTTCCGTTCGAAACCTTCATAGAAACGCTATGGATCCGTCAGCATACGTTTGGAAATGATCATCAGGATATTCGGACAACCATTTCGCAGCTTTCCCTGAGAGTGTAGATTCAAATATTGACTGTTGATGGAGAGAAATCACCACCCCAGGATGATTCAATCCATAAGCTTTATTGAATTGGCGTAAATGTGCATCCGGGTCTTCACTCGAAAGACCTCGAAACCGACTATACTTAATCCGAGGATGAGCCATCACTCCTTGCCCAACTGTTCCTCCTCCCCCCGGAAAAAGCTGACAAGCACTAGGAGGTGGGGACAGTGGCGGAGATACTCCCGGACTGCTTACCGGAGACGGTGGTGGAGCAACCTGTGTGGGTGAGGGTGAACGTACGACAGGAGGACATGACTGACTGCACGGAATATGTCTCGCTCGCCGCAACCTCCTACCACGCACCGGGCTTGGTGATGGAGATACAGATTCCTCAATCTGCGGTGAAGAAAAAACAAATTCATCTGAACCGCCTCTCCTCCGACGTCTTCCTACAATTGGAACCACAGGGTCAGGCGGACCCTGCGACTTAGTGCGCATGCATATTCATCGCAGGCCGTTCATCACGCATAGTGGTCGCCAGATGTAATGGCTATTGCCAACACAGGAGCAATAGGCATTACGAGAACGATTACCCGCAACTACATTATATGAACATCAACGCACATAATGACAAGAGAAGGAAGTACAAAGTACACAGACACAGAACAACCCTTGCTTCATTCATCTGTAATCCAGACACAGAGTACAATAGATGATGCCATGAATATCATAGATATTGGTTAAGTTACATCAAAAGACAGGTATGCCCCTCCATATACAACCGCTGCTCCAGCGCAGATCGGGAACGATGCACACACTCCTGTCCCATGATATCCTATGAAGAACTGCCGCTCCAGCCGCCGTATACCGCATGACTCCCGACTCCTGATCTGCAGTGTCCAGAGGACCGCAGGACCGCATGTGCGGCTAATGCCGTAACAACCGTTGTAGGATCTTAATCCGATTTAGGCAGCATTGTGTGTAATATACTAGGGATTTCTAGTGGTCTTAATCCCTATTGACCTTTAGCTAAGTATTATAAAGGGAGTTTACTAGTGCGATGAGCCCGGGGAGGATAATAATGTTATATGACCCCCCAAAGTTACAAAATTAAAATGCTGAAAACGAACAAACAAAAAATCAAAAGTGCCACAATGTAAAATCTTAAGCTGAAAGAGAAATCCTAGCTTGATTTGGTAAATCTTAAGCTGGAAGAGAAATCCCAGCTTGATTTGGTACTTCACTCACATGTATCGCCTATGGTACTAGAGCCCTAGAGGTTCCTAGTGTGGGTGCTTTTCCTTGAAAAGCAAAAAACCCAAGGCATACAAAATAAGTACACACATCAAAATTGCATCAATGTGAAAAGACTTTGGGGGGTCAAAGAAAAGGAAATAAGTTAGGCGCGATGATTTCATGAGCAATTTCTTTTATCGTAGTTTAACTACAAGGTCTTATAGGTATAGCCTCTAGTCAGCCCTCGGACAACATGAAATACTTGGCTCTCGTGATTAAACACCTTAATTTACCAAAGAAAATTGAGAAGCTTGCCCATGGTATTAATAGTTGACCTCTAGTTCCTTTCGACTATTAGCGACCCCAAACTTGTTTAGTTTTTTATCTTTGCAATTGTTTATGCATTTGATTATATTAAAGTTGCTGACAAATTGTTTAATATTCTGTTACAAATCAATTTGTCTATCTACAACTGCATAAGCTTTTTAATTGTATATGAGAATGCAGTTACTGTGCCAATTTTAGTTGATTTTGCAATGATTGGAGAAGGCTAAGGACATTCAATCTCGGATGCTCTTCCACCTCGACGAACGTACTTCATCTCAATAGCTTTCGAGGATGGATGCCAAATCAGGAAGGGGGGCATGTTAACCCTCACGAACACCCTATCACCTTCGACGGACATATATTATTTATTTGATTGAGTCATGGACCGGGCTTGTCGATCCAATAGGTGTGTAGGTGATCGCCTATGCACGCACCATTGTTCTTTGAGCTTGCTAGGATTCTCTAGCTGTGTGTTTGCAGCCTTTTGAGGCTTGCACACAGTGCACATGCAAGTTCTCAGCCTTTGACACAGTGCACATGCAAGTTCTCAGCCTTTGACACATACGGCAAAGCGAACATACTATATTTCTTTGTTATGTACAACAATACCTTTATTTGTGTGAAACCCATGATCAACCATGTGAATCAAAGTCTTTGTAAAAACCCCAAGTTTGGCTTAAGGAGGCACTTGTAAGGGTAATCCCACCTTGTGTCACCATGTGGGGCAACCCTCTAGCCACCTAGGAAGAGATAAATGTGACATGGTCCAATAGCAAGAGGGTGCAACCTCTCTAGCCAATGATTGTAAAGCATCAAGCCTACTTTAGAGGCTTTTTCTCTAATTAAGCTTTTGCAATTTGAGTCCTATCATTGTGTCTATATTCTCTCTCTCTCTCTCTCTCTCTCTCTCTCTCTCTCTCTCTCTCTCTCTCTGCTTATGCTTTTGGCATAATCTAACTCTAATCACCATCTCTCTAATCCTAACCCTAACACCATGGTTAAGATAAGGCTTCATCCTCCATAGCCTTATGCTAACCATTGGCAATTAGGGAGTACGTATTTACATTGAGTAACCCATCAATATGCTATTAGCATATGGATTGGGGAGGTCTTTACAACTTGTTTGAATGCTATTTCACTCCATGTCAGTATGAACCACTCCAAGGGGACATGCATGGTACATATGACAACTCTCAATATTCAATATACATTGCTATGGGCAAGATTCAAGCATGCACAACAAACGCTAATTGAAATTAACTCTCAAGCAAGAATTGTTTTCTAAATTGCATGGCAACTGGTTGTAGAGTGTTAGGGTAAGCCCAACTTGTGGCACCATATGGGAAAGCCCTCTAGCCACCTAGGAAAGTATAAATTCCAATAGCAAGAGGATGCAACCTCTCTAGCCAATGATTGTAAAGCACTAAGCCCACTTAAGAGGTTATTCTCTAATACAACATTTGCACTTTGACTCTTTTATTGTGTCTATACTCTCTCCCTTATGCTTTTTATCTTGGTGTAACCCTAACCCTAATCTCCCTTTCTCTAACCCTAACCCTAATAGCATGGTTAAGCTAAGGCTTAATCCTCCATATCCTAATGCTAAACCATTGGTGATTAGGGAGCCCGCTATCCAACAAGTGATATCGGATTCAACGGTTACATACCTAGGCCTATCTATCAATCAATTTCTATTTGCATTTGATTTTGTCCTAGTCCCACTCCCTAATCACCACTTGGGCACGAGCATGATCCACTACCCTCTAGTGATTAGGTGAGGGAGCTTGCATTTTTTTTTTGTGCTAGCTCAACAATTAAGCATTCTAGTGATCTTGCCTTACTTTTTAAGATTAACATTATCGCATTGTGTGTGCATTTTCAATTTTTGTGCAGTTTTGAGTTCCTTTTTAGCTTGCTTAATGACACTAGTACTCCCATCATAGGCATACTTTCCTTGTGCAACTAGTGTGTGTGCAAAGCCATTACTGAGGGCCATCCATCGACTATCTACTTGTTTTAATCAGGCCTCATATGTGTAGTACTTGGCCAACTAATTTGCAAGATTTGTGCTTCTTTACTCTCTAGAATTATTTGCAGACTTGCAGCAACTAAACACTTGCATGTGTGAACGCTTGTTGTCTTTTTCAAGTCACACTACTCCTTTTGTGAGATTCCCTTGGTGGGAACCTCCCAAACTTAGGAGGAAAATTAAAGGCACCCCCCAAATTGGGCACCCATTGGACAGACATCAAAACAAGTAATGAAGCAAGCTCAATACTAATTTTGGGTGTGATTGGAACCAAATGGACCAGTCGCTAGCTCTCCATGCTCCAATTTGTAGCACATTGTGTTGTACAAAATTGAACTTGACCGGTACTAATTTGCTACTCCGTCTAGTCAGTAATAGATATCAACCCCTATGGTAAATTGCTCTACATACATTTTTTGGGTCCCCGCCCTTGTAGGGCCCCCCTTCCCGCGGGCACAAACTTCAAGCCCTTGAGCAACAATCCCCAAATCCTCCCTAAGGAGGCACTCCCATAGTCCTGGCCTCATACTTCAGGCTCTCTTTTGCTTGAAGACAAATCCCATGCTTGCCAAGATTATCCAAGGGCCCTTTCCCACTATCTCCACACCAAGCAACATTCACAATTCCAAAGAGCCCTATTCTTGAAATACAACATCTACCGCAATGGCATTGTATCCCATGGTAGAAATATACAAGATCTATGTGTATTAAGGCACAAGCTCTACCCCAATGGCCTTGTATCCCATGGTAGAAATATATGAGATCTATGTGTATGAAGGCACAACATCCACAATTGCAATACAACCTCTACCCCAATGGCCTTGTATCCCATTGTAGAAATATATGCGATCTATGTGTATAATGTGCACCAATGTTGATATGTATGAAGCACATGTGCGTAGAGGCACCACACACATAAACATGGGACTAGACACTACCAAATATGGTAAGACCTTCCACTAACCAAGAAGGGAGCATCCTCAACACATCAAACCAATGAAACCAATGAGGATCACAATATGCTAAAGACAAATAATCAACAAAACGACATGACGAATGACAACATGAAGTCAACAACACATGAAGCCAACAAAATAAAGACGAATAAGATGACAACAACCAAAAAAAATGATGATGACAACAAAATGAAGAGGATTTTGAAAAGGACATACATGACCACTTTTCCCTTTGACGTTTTGAGCCACATGAAGTGTCCTTTGTGATGGCTCCTCAATAACCTCAATCAAGTTTAATGGCGTGATCTTTGGTGCATTTGGATTATTTGGACATTGGGCAATCAAATGATCTATGCCACATCAATTACACATGAGTATCGGCATTGTAGACGTGCTTGCTTGATTGGTTTGCATTAGTGTGGCATTCGTTTGTAGCCTAATAGGACACTCGGCTACACGATGTGGACCTCCACACTCATAGCATCAAAGAGGTGGTCTCTTAGCAGCGTAATTGATATTTTGGCCTCTTGCCAAAGGAGCAACTACTTGATATAGAGGTTTGACTTGTCCCCAATAGTCCTCCATGTAGTATTGTGGACTTTCTTCAAGCACATCCATCCCAAAGGCAATATTAGGGTCCATATCTTCCTCACAGCCTTCCAAACAAGCAGTAGATGACTCACAACCCACTTGATTCACAGAAGTGATTCTCGGATGTGGTGGTTGCGGTCCTAGCACTTGAGGTGGTAAGGGTATTGTTTGAACAACATTTTGGGCCCTAGGGACCATGTGTTGTGCTGTTTGTTCAAGAGGTGGGTCCGGCATCAATGCAGGCACTCGAGGTGTGTCTGTCCATGCTAAGGTTGGTCTATTGACCATTGCGCACTTAAATACTATGCAATCCTTAGCTTGATGACCATACCTCCCAGAGGCATTGCAGTTCCCATTGAATTTTACTCTAAAAGTAGGGCATTCACTGGTACTATGCGGTCCATAGCATACTGAGCACCATTGTTGCTCCCTTCTTGGATACATATGATTGTTTTGCGGAGCACGATTGTCTCTAACACTCTCTTGAATGGCCTTGGTGAGATCTGCTAAAGTCATCTCAGATATCTTTGGCTCCTTAGCAATAGGCTTTAGGGTCATTGGCTAATGCCCTGATGCTTGCGAGGTAATAGATTTAGGCTCAACAGACACGCTTTCTCCTTGAATCATTAAATTATCCTCCAATTGGATCGCATTGGTGGTGACTACTTCCCAAGTGGTGATACCTCTAATGACTAGGCCATTGTAGATATCCTCATGTCGTAATGCCCTAATGAATCTATCAAGCAATTGATTATAATTCAAGTGCTCATTTGGATTACAACGAGAATTCAAATGCTTCAAGTGACTAATAAAGTCTCTCACCGACTCTCCTTCTTCTCGTTGGGCTTTCTGGAGTTAAGAGGCTACACCCCAAAGCACTCCCTCTCGTATGTATTCTTTCAAGAACAGTCTCCTAAGAATAGGATAAATCGTTTTTTCTTCTACCCTTAGGGTTCTATACCAATCCCCAGCCTTCCCACTTAAGGTTAGGCTTAAAGCATTACTCTTATGCAGGTCATTGTGTTCTCCTAGAGAATCGCATATTTGTTCAAACACTTCGATATGCTTTCTCCCATCCCCATCTCCACTATATTTTTGTGTGAGCTTGGCTATTTGTACTGCCTTACTTCTAGGCTCTCTATCAGGCGTGTTACACATATTCTCAGCAATAGATCGACCAATAGCTTGAGCAAATGTTGCCAAGTCACCTAAGTGAGCAGGCATCGTCGGTGAAGGCGCTCCAGAGACTACATGTGGAGTAGGTATTGGAATTGGGCTTGGCGCATGGGAAGCCCTTGGGTTCCACGTTGGGTACGATGTTGTGCCATGTGGTGGTCCATAGTTCATATGCGTGGCCCTAGGCATAGCAGACGTCGGATGTGACATGCTAATGCTAGCCGGTATAGTCCCATGAAAATGAGAACTTGGGTGTTGTGGATGTAGAGCATAGGTTGTTGAAACAATGGGAGGGGTAGGGACTACATAAGTACGAGGACCCATGGGTGTATAGGATTGGTACACACTTGTAGGTACTGTTGCAGGCATTGAGCTACCATGTAGCTGTGCTTTACTAACAAATGAGGTCCATGGCGTGTTTCTTGGCATGCCTATCTCACTGGGGTAGGCATGGTAGCCGTGGTGTCATCAAGGGAAAGATGAGCTAGACTTGGAAAGGTAAAGCTATCACTTGTGGGCTCAAATTGCACTGAGACCCCTGGAGAAACAACATATGGAGGATCCGTTGGACTTACGAAGGGAGTCTCCATTTGCGATAAGGTCGGTTGTCTAGCCTTTCCTGTATCCAAGAATCTCATGAGACCCGTTGAAGGCATGTTGATCCCCTTGTTCTATCTCTCTAACTCCATGACCCTATGGATGACCTCACAAACTCTTTGTCGTTGATCCTACATACTAGTAGCACCCATTGTGGTAAAGCTATCACTTGTGGGCTCAAATTGCAGTGAGACCCCTAGAGAAACAACATATGGAGGATCCATTGGACTTACCGAGGGAGTCTCCATTTGTGATAAGGTCGGTTGTCTAGCCTTTCCTGTATCCAAGAATCTCATGAGACCCGTTGAAGGCATGTTGATCCCCTTGTTCTGTCTCTCTAACTCCATGACCCTATGGATGACCTCATAAACTCTTTGTCGTTGATCCTCCATACTAGTAGCACCCATTGTGGATTGTAGGACATCTAGCCAACCCACGTGATAGGTGTGACTTGTGTATAGGTCGGTTAGAGTTTCCGTTTGTAGTTCGTACTCCCAATTCTCATTTAAGAACGCTCCATCAGGATTGAGGTGCTAGGGGTGTCCTTTGAGCTAGATGCAATGTTGCTTTCTAGGGGTTTGCCCTTAGCGGTTGCTAAGTTAGGAGCACTCCATTGCTCTCCTAGCAAGGATATTGACATAGGGGCTTTCACTTTTAACTCTCTTCATTGCTCCGCCTTGCGTAAGATCTCGACTTCCTTTTCCCTAGCCGCAATGATATATCGCTCAACCTCTTACACTTCGGCAAGGCTTCTACCATCGGGGAATATGACCTCAGAGGGGAATAGTTCTGAAGAGTCAGGGGGTGCAGTGAATGGAGTATTCACATGCACATTCTCTGAGGGCATAGGGTCCACGTTGGTCATGAATGGAGAATTTACTTCCCCACCCCCCTCATTTACATCATTAGCTCCATGTTCGGAGCGAGTGGCTCTACTAAAGGTTTCCTTTAAGCGGCTAAGCACGCTCGGCCCGGACCGCGGACCCATGGCATGCATGTCTTGGCTTGAGCTATCGGGATTAGGCATTGGGAAACCCTCCATGACGTCGTAGTCAGAGGAAGTGTCACTAGCCGCTATGTTAGGGTCTTGGTTTGTACTACCTTGGGTCCCCGCCGAGGGCCCGGAACCTAAGGTAGGTGGATATTGAGAACTCGCGTAAGTCAAAATTCTCTCTAGTTGCTCCGTCTTTAGCACATGACCAGAGCGCAGATGCATGTGCCTTTGGCACCCTACAAGCGTCGGCGAATAACCTCGAAGGTTAACCGCTTACTTTTTTAGGCGTCCGTTTTCACTCGTTTTTTTATGTTTTTTAATGATCGATTTTTTTATTAAAGTGTGTGATAGCTCAAAACAAGCGTATCACTCAGAGGGTCGCGTTGTGCTTTACATCACAACGTTCGGTCACCTGAAGCTCCGTTGGTCCTCAAAAAAGTCGATTTTAAGCTACGTGTGAAGCTAAACTACGTAATTTTAAAGGACGACTGAGGCCTGAGCCTAAGCGTGAGCTTGGGCTAGGGTCTGGGAGATATTCCCGATCCCGATCTTACCTTTAAAAAAAAAATTATTATTATTATTTTTTTTGTTTTTTGTTTTTGGGGGATAAGGTCGCCACGGCCTACGCGCGAGCACACACACACTCTACCTACCTACTTACAACTAATACACCTACTATTACACACTAACACACTTCATTAGCTCTCACAGATCTACTTCCTACTTACTGTAATTTGCATTACACAGAACTAACAACCTTAGTACAAACACCTTACACAGAGAAAATACAATAACCTTTCAAAACTTCATTAACAAAGAAATACACAGTAGCAACACAAAATCCTTCTTCTCAACACACACACCTTCCTTCCCTACCTTTCCTACAATTAAAAATGCACCACAAAAGAAGCACTGAGTGCTATTCAAGCTTAGTGTATGGCATTCCCCGGCAACGGCGCCAAAAATGTGCATCTGTCGCACTTGTCAATGCAAGGAACTTGCCGATACACTGTGTGCGAGCCACAAATGGCTCCAAGCACACAACAAGCCTAAACTAGTAAGCTCAAAGATGGCAATGGTGTGTCACTCACCGCTCTACGCTTGCTGTTGTGGAGGATTCCTCGCCGCGAAGAAGAAGGAGCCGCCGCGCTCAACCGCCTCACCGTCGTCGTGCCACCATCGCAATGCTCGATCGCTCTCTCTCTCTCTCTCACGCATACACACACACACAACGAGATGAAGAAGAAGAAGATGGAGATGGAGCAAGAGAACTCTTCAATTGCACAAATGAGAGAATGAGTGAATTTTAGGTTTAGTGGACTTTTATATGAGCTTGCCCCATTCACACTTGGGCGCCCATGCTTAGCCAACTAATCCCTTGAATGTTCCAGTTAGAGTGCACCTCTCATCGGCGATCACTCTTACCCTTTTTCTATTGGACCGACAAGCTCGGTACCTAACTCTACCAAGTAAATAATACAACGTCCGTCGTAGGTGATAGGGAGTCCGTGAGCCGTGAGGGTTAACTAGAGGGTTAAAGCTCAAGACTAGTGCACCTTACCCAAGCAACTCAAGATGGCACAAGATGCGCAAGGGTCCATGGGTGGTCAATTAGATGCCAACGGTATCGGCTCAATCATGCGCACAATGTTGAATGCCAAGTGCGCACATTTGATTGGCATTACTCACGAAGCACTGGTAGAAGTTGCAAGGATTGGAGCGGTCTCTTTTGGTGTATGCACAATATACACTATTAAAAGAATTTTCTTCTTTCCAGAGAATATCATGTATGTAGGAAAATGCTACAAGGGAGGAGTAAAAGCAAAATTCGATAGCTTCTAGACAGAGCACGGCATGCAAACACTTCACCCCTCCATTGTCAGATGCATTGGTTTTACCACTGAGGCACGCTGGATCACAATCTTCCCATACTACAATGGGGGCACTTTGGGCGATATGATGTGCAGTTTGTCGTTTGTGCAAGGAGCATTCAAACGCTGCATGCACAGGCTTTAAACGGTTGGAGGAATTTGCCACCAATAAATCAATAGTTATCAAAGATATCTCTAGATTGCACGTGTCAAAGCAGCTATTTTTCACGGTTTGATTGATGGCCTTGCGGCTGTTCTCTCTGCTAATATAGTGCATAGAGACTTACATCCCTAGAACATAATGCTAGATTTTACTCATGCAAATAAACCCCACATTGGCATTATTGATTGGGGCATGATGCTTAGAACCCCAGCCAAGTGCACATCAAAAAATTTTGTGCACCATGCAGCTCAATCTGACTTTGCAATTTTGGAGGCAGAGGAAGTAGGTGAACGTGAGCTCGTAAAGAGGCCGTGGATTGCTTCGGAAATATATGATCCACAATGCTCATATGCATACTCAAATGCTAGCGACATCTATGCATTAGGTTTTATATAGACTTCTGGAGTGCAGCTAGAAAAGTGTATTTACCAGAGGCAGTATTTTACCACCCCGACCAAGATGTTATGAGAGCTATTCAACAAAAAGTGATCACTTGGATGAAATTAAGATAGCATGAAGCTAGAAGAAATGCATATGATATTTTGCTATTCTTTAAAGAGCATTTAAAGATAGACCCTAATCATGTTCAACGACAACTCATTTCTAAGGTTTCCAATTTTTGAAACCTTAAAAATTGTACAAAGCTTGTAAAATTAAATTTAAAACCATTGTTGAATGATTCAATCATGGCTGATATTGGTATTTTTGGAATCATAAGCAGAGCTTAACTATGGTTAGTAATTTTCAGAATCAAAATCTGATAAAAACTGAAAAAGTTACAGGCCCTGAAAGGTTTCACTAGGAATTCAATTAGCTCATAAAAACTGGATGGTTACAGTAATTATTATTAACAAAGACTTTCTTATCCTAAGGTTCTAGAATTAACTGATATTCCAATTTTCATCATTAGAAATCAGTAAAATCAACCCAAATCGATTCTGGAAGATATGGGGGCAGTGTGGAGCTGGGGGGAACCTGCCAGGGACTGATGTAGTAGCAATTGGCGCCATCTTGAAGCTGGGGGCCTGCTTGGGGTGTCAAAACCTGCCAGGAACAACCCGGGGCCCATAAAAACTATAAAAAGATTCCCTTTTGTTCATAAAAATTTAGACTCGGAGCCTTGAAACACTCTCTCTCATCTAGAGAGACCGCAATGTAGAAATCACTAGAGATTAAGCTCTAATTGATTAAATTAAAAGGTAATTAGTCTAATCCTTTTTAATTAGCAAGGCTAGATTAATCTATTTTCTTAATAATTTAAAGATTAGGCCTATATATGCTCAAAAATCCTCTCTTAATTAAATATTCTCTGTTGAATGTTGTAATTAAGTTTAGGGTTATTAAAATAATTAATGATTATATCATATTAGGGCTGAAATTGTCCATATTAACCATAAATTAATGGGAATTATATTAATTAAGTTTAAATTATGGTGAGATAATTATCAGAGCTGCATTGGGCTGTCATTAAGCTAGGATGTTATCTTATAATTTTTTGAGCAATTTTCATAATTAAATTAGCAGAATTACACAATTGTTTAGAGAAAAATAATCAAATTGATTCAAAATGCTTTGAGTTATTTATTAGAGGTTAACTACACGTTAGGAAACCCGTGATAATTATGTTAACCTCAGATAATCAATTTACCTAATTACTTTAACAGAATTACTCTGTTTTTGGGACAAATTAAAAGGGGAAAATTAGTAAATTGATTCAACATGCTTTTAGTTATTTATTATAGGTTAAATACATGTTAGGGAACCCACGATAATTATTTTAACCTCCGATAATTAATTTATCTAATTACTTTAGAAGAATTACTCTGTTTATAGGACAAATTAAAAGAGGGATATTAGTAAAATGATTCAAAATGCTTTGAGGTATTTATTAGAGATTAATTGCATGTTAGAAAACCTGTGATAATTATGTTAACCTCAGATAATTAATTTACCTAGTTACTTTAGCAGAATTACTATGTTTTAAGGACAAATTAAAAGGGGGAAATTAGTAAATTGATTCAAAATGCTTTGAGTTATTTATCAGAGGTTAATTACATGTTAGAAAACCTGTGATAATCATATTAATTACAGATAATTTATTTACCTAATTACTTTAGCAAAATTACTTTGTTTTTAAGACAAATTAAAAAGGAAAAATTAGTAAATTGATTCAAAATGCTTTGAGTTATTTATCAAAGGTTAATTACACTTTACGAAACTTGTGTAATTATGTTAAGCTCAGATAATTAATTTACCTAATTACTTTAGCAGAATTACTCTGTTTTTAGGACAAATTAAAAGGGGGAAATTAGTAAATTGATTCAAAATGCTTTGAGTTATTTACCAGAGATTAATTACATGTTAGCAAACCCATGATAATTATGTTAATGTTAGATAATAATATTTCTAATTATTTTAGTAGAAATACTTTATTTTTAGGACAAATTAAAAAGGGAAAATTAGTAAATTGATTCAAAATGCTTTGAGTTATATATCAAAGGTTAATTACATGTTAGGGAACCCGTGATAATTATGTTAACCTCAGATAATTAGTTTACCTAATTATTTAAGTAAAATTACATTATTTTTAGGAAAAAATAAAATTGGATCCAAAAACCTTTGATATAATTATTAGAGGTAGCAAACCTTAAAGAATCCGTGATAAATACCCCAACCTCAGATAAATAGTTTAAATATTTATCATCATTAAAAGTAATCGATTTTGCGTACGAAATAGAGAAAGGAAATTAGTAAGTGAATTTATTTAATTACCAAATAAATACTTGAGGTCCAAAATCACTATTGAAGGGTGGAAAAATTACCTCAGCATAAATGGTTGGTATAACAAATTACTATCAGTAAAATTCTGCTTAAATTAGATCATAAGTATAGGAGGGAAAGGTTATAAATCAAATTTATAAAAATTTCAAAAGATAGAACATATCCAATTACAATTTAGGGTGAGTAATCCATTAGCCGATAGAAATTTATAATTTACTAAGGCTAAAATGGAATATAAACTAAGGATAAACCTAATTAAAGGGCTTCCCAAATTAAATGGTAGATTATGGAAAAGTACTTATAGTATAAAGAAGTTACAGGAGGAATATCTCATCAAATTAACTATCAAGGATACCTACTTACTCTAAAAATCCTTTATTTTGGGTAAAAAAGAAAAAAATAAGATTATTCAATTAAATTTCTAATCGATTAAGTCTTTTTATAAGGCTGCCGACATGGCTCCAAAGAGAACGAGGGGAAATCCTCTTACCGAAAAAGAGGATGTTAGCAACAAAAGAAATAAAGTCATTAAGGACCATGAGGCTGGGCCTAGCCATAGGCCATCGGAGAAAAGTCTACGGGCTCCCGCCCAACAGCACATGGACGAGCAGTCCCAGGTGGATTTCTATTTTGTTCACTTAAAATCTTTTAAAAGTTCATTTTTAAGTTAGCATTGCATACGTAAAGTTAGGAAGGATAAACTTGCTATAAACGGAAGGTAACTTCCACGAAACCAACGAGCAATGATTGTAAATAGGAAAGAAATGATTGGGTTATGACTGATTGACCTAGGAAAGAAATGTTTGACCATCCTTAAGACAACTTGTCTCAAGACACCTTTGATTCGTTGGAAATATTTTACTCCAGGTAATGAGTAATGATGGCAATACCGCCATGGATGAGTCGGTTTCCTCAGCGCGTGTGGAGTCTTTACCCCGTGCTTGTTTGTGTTTATGGATATTACTTAAGATTTCAAGTTTATCCTAGAGGAACCGCCCGGTTGTATGGGCAGTCGGTTGGCGTATGGGCGCCCGAACTTTGGGTGATGGCTTTTTCCACCCTGGTTTTTATAAATAAGGAATGGGTGCCATTTTTTCACCCCTGTATAGGTGGTCTTGAGATAAGCCGGTACTGGTCAGAGATACTTCAGACAGTACCTTGTCTTAAGTCTAAAGATGTTTGTTTGCTGAAAGAATGTCTTCAATACTGTTTTCAAAGGTTGTCTTAATGAAATTCAGTTGTGAAAGTTAAAAGGAATCATTGTTTTAATTGTGAAAAGAATGTGGTAGTAATTAAACAACACAAAAATCATGTGTGAGTGAGGGGTGGTAAGTGGGGATTGACTAAGGTTGTCAATCATGGACGAGTGGACTTGATTATTCAGGTAACTATCCATTCCCGCGCACTAAAACATTTAGAAACTTCTTCATTTGGAAGAGGAATCCACCAACGGCTGTGCCCTCACATATGAAAATCGTTGGTTAAGGAAACCATAATCTAAATGACAAAGTTATAGGACCGGAATTAAATTTTTTTATTTAGTCCCGTTTCCACTGCGAGACAGGACTAGGTCTCTTTCTAGGGCTATAAACCTAAACCATTGTCAATGGTAAGAGTGAATTCTTTGGAATTTTTCTTGTTTGAGGACTCTGACTTTCGTAGGCCTAGAGACCTATCAATGGTCCCATCCCATTTTTTTTGGTGTCGGCGGGGTGGCGATCTTACATCATTGAATATAGTCGTCTTTTTATCAAACATTTTGTAAATTGCTATTGACTTACCACCTGGGTATTTTGTTTGAATTCAAATCTATAATCGATCATGATGTTGTGGTTCACATCACTTGAAGTATATTTGGATCAATTGTCTTCAATCAACTATGGTATCTTTGAGAGCACTGAATCAAGAGTATATATATTTTTCAAAGATATTTAATATTTGTCTATGTGGAAATTGTAGTTCTAAGATACCATGGTTGATGAAGAGTAGGCATGTGGTACACAAATGGTGCCAACATATCAACAATAATTGGCTATTAATGGTTTTCAATGCATGAAATCTTTAGCACACGATATGTTCACACAACAAGCGGCACGCACAGATCGTCGATTGTCAAACGTTAGGAAAATTTTGGAATCAAATGGGCCCTATAAGGAATTTGACTTTTTCCCTCTTGACCAAAAACGGGGCACACGGTAAAATTTTTACAAGTGAAATCAAAACTTGTCATAAAAACTAATATCTAACCAACCCAAATGATTTTCTCATATTAAACTGATCACTTAATGTGGGAGAATAAACGGAAACAAGGGTTAAGATATAGACATGTGCTTATAGATCTATCTCAACACGAGGCCAATGGTAAAGGAGCCCAAATGAAAGATGGTCTATCAAAGAGCAAGGCTAACCAATGGAGCATTAGGGTTAGCTTCATTGAAGACCTCCAATAATGTGTGTAAAAGTCCTTTGACCTTAGGTAAGAGCTTGAGGCGCGGGAACCCGACCCAGCTCGAGGTGCTTGTCCTGCTTGTCATGCTTGATGACTAAGCTGCTTGAGGTGCTTGATGATTGAGGTGCTTAATGATTGAGATGCCTGAGGTGCTTGACATGCTTGAGATGTTAGGGTTGCACTTGAGGTGAGAACCCAGCCCAAGCTTAAAGTGCTTAAGGGCCAAGCTTGTGGTGGGAACTGGGCCTATGCATGAGGTGTTGAGGTGTCAAAAAGTCAAAGATTCAACCCCTACAAGGAGGGGGCGAGCCCCACATGAGGGGGGATGAGAGAGAACACCCACACACTCACACAAGGCATGCATGGTACAAAGAAAGCAAAAGGGACATTTGTCAAGTTTATCCTCATGTTGCCCTCATTGTGTGCCTGAAGCCTATTGGTTGGCCACCCAAGGGGTCCAATGATAATTTAGGGGATTTAAATAATTGATTTTGCATTTATCAAGTCCTATCTCTCAAAGGGAAAAGGGGGACACTTGTCTCAAGGCTACCCTTGCTGCTTGTAATGCCTCCTGCTTATGATTGGCTAGGCTTGGAGGGGTCCAATGAGCTTCAAGCATAAGCTACAAGGGGGGGTCGACCCAAGCAAGCTAGGGGGTTGCTTAGGGGGTATACTCACCCACACACACTCACAAACACTCTCATGGTGTGCTAGGCAAGGTGCAAGAGCTCCCTCTCCTTCTCCAAGAAAGTAGAGGTTGAGAGCCTACACCAACACTCTTGGATATGGAATGCAAATCCAAACAAGAGCCATGCTTCAATGCTTAAGCTTTCCATATCTTTCTTCTTCATTACTATGCTATTATGTATGCTAGCAACAAGAGTTATGATAAGTGAGGAACTAATTCTTTCTCCTACGAAATGTTTCTTCTTCCTCTTCCCTACCCTCATTCCCTGCTAGCTCTCTCCATCTTCGAAGGTGTTTGAGGTCTTGGGACTGAGGCTTAGGATAGTTAATGCTTTTCACAAAGTGCATGTTATGCTTATTGCAAGAAGGCTAATGGTTTATTGAAAGTAGATTAGTTACTTAATGCAAGTAGATTAATTGTATTGCAAGGAAGATTAATTGTTGCTTTAGGCACAAGTTGATGCATAAAAGTATACATCCTCATGCACTCAAATGATTTAGGGAACACAAAGACTAATGATGTTCACGAGTTCTTGATTGTTTTCAAGCTAAGATTGATTGTTGATATTATTCAAAAGCTTGGTGTATGAAGCTTCCATCTCCATACTGCCAAAGAGGTCTCAAGGAACACAAAGATTGTATTGTATCAAGTCTCTCTTAATGAAAGAATCTATAATACAAATGCCTTTTGGAGGGGGGACCGGCTCCACATAAATCCGGTCCTCAACTGTTGTCATATTCTCTAAAATCTCTCTCTCTCTCTCTCTCTCTCTCTCTCTCTCTCTCTTGCAAAGGTATTGCTCATGCCTAGTTAATTAAGTGTTATGATTAAGTTGCTACTACCAATTAAGTTCACCATCTATGCTCTTAAAGTTGCTCACTATAATTCTCTTAATTCCGCTATTCTCTAAGTTCATAGGCCATTTCCATTACATTGGTATCAGAGCATTTGGTTTCTCTTTTCTTGATTAAGAAGAGAGGTCCTTAAGTAGCCTATAAATGGTTGATTTTGTTAATTATATTAGGGTAAGTGGAACTGGGATCTATTATCAGTTTTGTTGAGCCCACTATGTGGGATATGGTGCACACCTTGGGAGCTTTGGACTTAATAATGGAGTCTTTTTAGACTTGCCTACGGCTTTACCATTATTGAGCCATAAGAAGTCCGAAAGGAGCTAACCCTCGGCAACTGTGCTATGTTAGACCTACTCCTCTATTCTCTATAATTAACCACTTTGAGCCATGGGTGTAGATACTTAAGAGCCAATTTTCAAAGGCTAAGAGGAGTGGCAACTAAGGTTTTGAATTGCCAAATCATACACTAAGTATATACATAAATTTTGTTAACATGGCTGACAATAATCAAGTGAGTAGAACGAGTATTGATAACTTTGATTTTGCACATGAAGGTGCTAATGATGATGCTCCCATGTTTATCAATTGTCTTGTTTCTAAGCTGCAACAAGCTATGGGAAACCCATCCCTACAAGGTGAAGTTTTTCAACAACTTTATAGTTATGGGATTCTCCAAACTCCCCCAAAAGAGAGAGCACCTGAGAAGTCTCTTCGAGAGATTTCCAAGAGAGGGCTCTCTACGGTGAGAGTAGAGGAGAACCCATACGAAGCGCTTAAATGTTTACTAGCGGGCTTACCTCCATCCAAGAAGAGATGTGAAGTCTCTACTATAGAGCCTTCACCAAGGGAAGGAGAAAGAAGTGAGTCTCCCAATACTTCCGAAGATGTGGCTCCAAGAAGACGGCAGCCTCAACGATCTCCCACTCCCCCCAAGAGGGAAAGATTTTCGCAAAGTCCTCCTCCTCGTTATCACCAAAAGGAAGAGAAGTACCAAAAGGAAGAGAAGTACCAAAAGAAGGAAAAGGAGAGAAAGAGGTCACACTATTCTCCATCTTCATCACCTTCCTCATATTCCAATGAAGGTAGTGGCGCTTCTTTCAAGAGCCCAAAAGGAAAGGCCATCGCAAGTCCTGTCCGGTATGGAGAAGGTCCAAGAAGCTGAAGAAGTTCAAGGAGGGAGGAAAGGACACCACTTTTCTTACCTATGATGGCACCTTTGGTGCTACGGACAAGTTCTTGGCCTTCATCCAACAGTTTGATGTGGCCTTTGGTGATGAGGACTTCATGGAATCCTCTAAACTGCGTAAGGTATCTATGCATTTTTAGAGCTCCGCTCGTCAATGGTGGGCTAGCCTATGAGCCCAAAGGAAAGCTCCAAGGACATGGAAGGCTTTAAGAGCCTCCATCATGAAACAATTTCTAGCAAGCAACACTAAAGACAATGTCCTCACAGAATGGCAAAGCTTGAAACTCTCTCCTTACGAGTCTATCCAGAAGTATGTAGATAAGTTTTGGGATTTACTTCTCAAGGCCAGTGTCTACAAAAAGATAGGCTTTGAGGAGCAAAAGCAACAATTTTGTGTGGGTATTTTTGACGAGATGGCCGAGTATATCAACTCACAAAGGCCTAATGCCATATCGACGGTCATACATCATACTATGGTCACCTCTCAAATCAATTTCCAACAAGGGGTTAAGAGAAACTCTAAGCCCATGGAAGTGAAGGATCAAAATGAGCCTAGAGGAAGGAATAATGCTCAAACTTCCTCCAAAGGCAACTCTAGCAATACCGATAACAACGCTAAGGAGAAAGGAGTCTACAAAGGTAAGAATAGACTCTCTCCAACAGAGGTAGAGTGTTATCGTAAGGATAAAAAATGCTACAAGTGTGGACAACAAGGGAATGTCTATCGTGCTTGTCCCCAAAGAAATGCATGCAACAAGCCGCCTTGAGTTTCTATGCTGGAAACTCCAAAAGAGGATGCTCATAACAAAAGGCTTTTATTTTTCCTAAGCTAGGAGATATGTACATACATGTTTATGAGTTGGGTAGCATCCTATACCATGTAAATATTCATGCTTTTCATAAGTTAATGAAAATCTATATATTCATATACATGATTTTTGTTGAAAAGTCTGTAAATGAATTCAATGTTTCAACCAATAACAATTAAAAAAAAAGACGGGAATCAGAGGAATTAGAATTTTCTACATTCCTAAATGGATTCTTATGTTGGCCTACTATTCCATTGGATGACCAAAAGGAAAATCACAAAACTAATGATCCTTGATCTACTAAAAGCTTGTGATTCGTGGTAGATCAATGCTCAAAATGGGAGAAGTACTTACCCTAACAACAATATGTCTCTAATAACATGAACATACTTCTAAGGGGAAAGTACCTTTCGAGGCTAAAGACGGAAGATCCAAATGTCCCTTGTAGATTAAGGTACCTGGGAAGATCTTCATTGAAAAGGAGTATAGCCGAGATAAAAAAGAATCTTTTTAGAAGATTAAACAGGCTATATCCGTCTATTAGCTAGGCAAAAGAGGCTCCTGCCATTAGGCATAAAAGAGCCTTCTCCTTTAAAGAAAAAGAAATCTTTCTTTGGGTCTTACTAAACAATTAAAGTTGCCCAACTATTGGCTCATATATATCATTTTTCATGAGAGCCTATTCGAGCCTTGTTAAGGAGAGCCACCAATAGAGGCTAACAGGAATCATTCCAAAGGAGATTCAGAAGTCTAAGAAGTATGGCTTTGTGCGTAGAGCATACAGGTACAAATTGATTGGTGATGTCTTATACATGAAAGGGGCTGATCTCGTGTTGAGACGTGTACCTTGGCGGGAGGAGCTTTACAGAGTGTTGGAAGAGAATCACGAAGGCGCATGTGGTGGCCATTTTGCTCTAAAGATCACCTTGCATAAGATTTTGCAAGAGGGGTATGTATGGCCTAGTTTGCACAAGGATGTTCACCATTGGTGTAGGTCTTGCAATAGGTGTCAAGCATTTGGGAAGAGAGTGTTGAAGCCAGAGCTACGAAAAACCATTATGGCGTTTGATGTGTTTGAAAAGTGGGGAATTGATGCAATAGGCCCGTTACCTATCACAAGCAGGGGCAAAAGCTATATTTTGACGGCAGTGGACTATCTCTCTAGATGGGCAGAGGCTATAGCAGTAAAACAGATCACTGCAAAGGATGTGGCAAAATTTGTGTATGATGAAATATGTTGCAAGTTTGGGGTGCCACTGGAGTTACTTTCAGATAAGGGGCCTGGCTTTAGAGCTAAACTGCTAGATTTTTTATGTGCAAAGATGAAGATTAGGCACCAACATACCACTCCTTATTACCCGCAGTGTAATGGCTTGAATGAAAGATTCAATGGTGAGCTGGTACAGATTCTTTCGAAAGTGACAGAGCACCAAGGAAAGAATTGGGATTTGGAATTGCCTAGTGCATTATGGGCTTACCGTACTTCGGTGAAGACAGGTACAGGGTTTACTCCATTTCATTTGGTGTATGGAAAGGAAGCACTATTGCCTGTGGAGGTAGAGTTGCCTGCGGTCAAGATGTTAGAGAAGTTGCTTGGGCCGCCTAGTGATGCATTCAAAGAGAGGCTCTTGCAGTTACAAGAGGTCCAGTTGGATAGGATGAGCGCTTTGGAGCATTATGGGCAGATGCAGGATAAGGCTTTGACAAAGATAAATGAAAAGGTCAAAAGTAAGGGTATCAAGCAACATGACTTGGTTTTGCGCTACAACAGTAAGCTGGACAACACCTTCCAAAAGAAGTTTCAAATTAAGTGGGAAGGCCCTTTCAAGGTAGTAGAGTGTTTTCCAAATGGCACATATCAGCTGGCTAACCTGGATGGTGTTCTACATAAGTCAAGGGTAAATGGATTGCGTCTTAAATTGTATCATGCTAGATTGATGATGGTGGAGCAAGATGAGTTGTCGGTGGAGCAAGAAATGTTGGTGAAGGATGAGGAGACTTGTGATGCGGCGAGTCTCATATCTCTCTTTGCTGCTGCTGATCATGAATGATCTAGCAGGCTAGGGGATGGGCAAATTATGTCAGGAGTTTTTTGGAGCAAGGGATTGCGCATATGTACATACCCATGCATGGTGCATCAAATAAAGTATTGCCCATTTTCCAGAGCCAGGTGGTTACGTGGGGCCCACATGTGTACAGGTAGGACACCATGTACATAGTGCATCGATTTTCATCGTTACTAGTACCATTGTGTTTTTCTACAATAAGGAGGAGTTGGTAGCGCGTAAAACTTCTCGAGGAAGCTATCCGCGGGCCGACGACGTGAGGTCAGCAGGTGCGTCAGATGCCATCTAGTGGCGTCAGGAGGGCGAACGAGGTCAATATTTGCACGCAGATGAGGACGGACACAACGTGGGTGTTTGCTTGTGAGAATTATGCAGAAAGGTCATCATGAGGACCTTTTTTTGGGGCCACTTCACGTGGTGGCGAGGTGCATTATTGGAAAAAAGCTGAGTGCCAGGTGTGAGAATGATGCAAAAAGGTGACAACTATGCACTGCGAGGTCAGTTTTTGGCATGTTCGG
This sequence comes from Adiantum capillus-veneris, assembly GCF_014529385.1. Lineage (NCBI taxonomy): Eukaryota > Viridiplantae > Streptophyta > Polypodiopsida > Polypodiales > Pteridaceae > Adiantum > Adiantum capillus-veneris. The sequence goes on along the minus strand of NC_140934.1, from coordinate 168,985,526 downwards.
GGTCCGTTTGAGGTCATCTAAAAGGCCAAGGGTGCCCAACTAATAAAGCTAAGTGTGGGAACTGAAAAAACTGAGAGAAGACCAGAAAAAACGTGGAGAAGAGAGGAGGAACAGCCGCAGCTGTGTTTTTGCTCATTTTGGAGCCTGTTTTGGCCGTAAACTGCTCATCCGAGGTCGGATTTGAGCACTTTGACATTGTAGACTGGGGTTTTGGGCCGTTCCGGACGCGATGGCGCTGTCCATTTTGCCAAATTCCTCACTGTTTTCCTGCTGTTTTTCTGTGTAAGTTTCTCCTATGAGCGAAGTTTCTGCTCTAGTTTGTGATTGTATCTGGTATCTTTTACCCATATTGTGTGAGCTGTTTGCCCCATTGGTGTTGGCCCAAGCTCATTTGTATCTAAACATCAGAAATTCTCCTCTTTTGAGCTGAGTTTTTTGGGTGTGTGTGTGTGTGTGTGTGTGTGGAGTGGGCAAGTGGATAGTTTCTCTCCTCTCACTCCAGAGGTGTGTTCCCTGTCTCGGCCAGGTGTGTTGTGTAAGCCGAGTGGTGCCCCATAGAGTGTGTGTGTATCTTCCCAAGAGTGTGTGTCGGGTCGTTATAGAGGCGCTGTGTGTGTTTTCATCCCGCTCACATTCTTTTGGCGCCCCCACGGAGGATCTTCTTCGAGTACCTTCTGCTTCGAGCTTCGAGCTTCGAGCTTCGAGCTTCGGGATTGCAGATTACAGGTTGAAGATTACAGGTTACAAGTTACAGGGACAGGTACAGGTACAGGTGATTCACACAGGTACAGGTAGCTGGAGTACAGTGATATACTAGCAGTGATGTCACTTGCAGTTGTTGTGGGAATGCATCACTTGGCGCCTATTTGAGCGCATTGTCTGCTGGATTGTACGTTACTTGTGGAAACTGCCATTGTACGCCTTTGTGGAGCCATATATGGTTTTATTTGGCAGTCCCAGCCATTTCTGAGACTTGGTCTGGAAGATAGTCATTTCTGAGACTTGACTATACGCGATTTGCATTAGCTTTCGTGTGAGGGTCGATAGCGTGAGGTTTTTATTGAGCTGGGGGATTCTCAAATGTGGAGATCCTTTCGGTGATACAGGTAGCTGGAGCACCCTTTTCGTGACCTCGCCATAGGCTATGTACTAGTGAGTCCTACTTGATGCTCGGGTTCTATTGTTGACAGTTTATGCGTACATAGACAGTCTATATTTTGGGTTCCTACTGCTCTACTTCTGGGGAAACTCTGTCGAAATTTTCCCAAGTTATGATGGCTGGTTTTTTGGTATTTTGAGCCATTTATGCTGTTATGCTGCTGGAATTTTGGCAAAATCAGAGGTTGAGTCAGGTGTGCCTTCTTGGGAGCTTCATGGTTGGCTTTAATGGATGATCAAAATGGCCCTCAATTCACTCCATTTCATTTAACTCAAAGAATTCAGATTAATGTTCATGTGTCCAGGAAGATCTTTTTCCAGCAGCGCATAGTCTTTATGTTTGGGCCAAGAAGATTGAGAGAGATCCTGGAATGTCCTTTGCCTGTTGTAATTCCGATGATCAACTATGAAAACTCATTTGATGTGCATGTGTTTGTTCTCATCTAAAGCTGAGCTCCATTGAGGTTTCTGGGGATTGGGTAGTAAAAAGTTTTGGGTTCTTGCACGTGTGTTCGAAGGGGTTCTCAAAGCATCATAATTTGGGTAGCCATGGCTTTCTCTTATCCCGAGTTTCATGGAAGAAGTGATGAAGATGTGGAAGAATTTTTGGAAAAGATGGAGGTTGCCTGCATTAGCAACCAGATTCATGACCCTACGCAAATGTTACGCCTTCTCCAAATTTGTTTGAAGAGTGATGCACGAGCTTGGTCCAAAGCATTTGAAGAGGAGTTGCGTATGGCTGATCCACCTATAAGATTGAGTTGGGACAATCTAAGGCATGGATTGGAAGTGGAGTTTGTGAAGATAGAAGACCCTGACAAAGTGTGGCAAGAAGTACAGGCTTTGGTGCAAAAGGAAGGTGAGCCAGTAGATGCGTACATACGTAAGTTTTCATTGGCATGGGAGCGAATGTGCAAGGCTTTAGCACCACAGGTACCCCCGCCTGACATGATGAAGAAGGACAAGTTCTTGGCTGGTCTTTGGGAGAATATACGTTGGAGAGTGGAGCTAAAGAAGCCTAGGACATATGAAGATGCACTAGAGGTAGCAAGGAACAAAGAGTGGAAGTTGAGGAAAATGAGCCAGTTAGGGGTGGAGTCTTTGCCAATGAGGTCTGAATTTCAGCCTATAGAGTCTTTACAAGGGCGCATGTCAGGGGTTCATCATGAACCAGTGGTTCCTGTTACTACTCAGGTTATGCCAGCAGTGGTCACTACAGCAGTGCAAGATGATGGCCTAAGGCAAGACATGAGGCAAGTGGTTGATCTGATGAAGAATCTCAGCCTAAACATGCTAGGTCAAGTGGGAAATAATCGAGGTCGAGAGCGGTTTGCAAATCAGCCAGGAGGTGAAGAAAGACCTAGGAATGGTGCTGGACAAAGTAATAGTAGGTTTTGGAGGCAGACGCCCACATGTTATAATTGTGGAGAGTTGGGTCACATCAGCCCGCAATGTGATAAGCCACCAAGGATGGGGGGAGACATGTATCCATTGCCAAGACAGGTGCTAACTAGATCAAATGATTATGGCATCGAAATTAAGGGAGACGAAGGAACTAGTGGTCTGACCCAGGAGGAAAAAGGAAAGACAAAAGTGCTAAGTGTAGTCACCTTGGAGAAGGCATCAAAGCTAGAGGATACATTAGTGATGCCTATTGGGAAGAGGACCACAGAGGATAAGGAAGGAAGAAGTGCCTCAGGTCCTAGTAAGAAGAAAGGAAAGAGCCATGAAGGCGAGGATGTCAAGGCCAAGAGGAAAAGGAGAGCTCGTCGAAAGTTTCATGTTTCAGATTTTCCACTAGGGGATGGGCAATTAAGCTATGACTTGAAGGAGGATCTGACGAGCAGGAAGGCAGATGTTACTTTTGGGCAGCTCATAGAAATGGTTCCTAAACTAAAGCGACAGTGGAAGAGGATGGTTAACCCAATGGAGAAAGAGCCAGAGAGAGGTTCAGTGAAGGTGTTGGCAATGGACGAGCTACCAGACATTTGTCCAATAGTAGATGTGTGGCATAAAAGGAAAAATTTGGGACAAGGTTATGTGGATGGCGGAGCCCAAATATGCGTCATAACACACTCATGCGTTGAGAAGATGGGTCTCACAGTGGCTGGGGTGTCAGGTTTTCAGATCAGATTGGCAAACCATCAAAAAGTAAAATGCTTGGGTGTTGTAAAGAGCTTAGAAGTGGAGGCATATGATGCAAAGGCAGTGGTTGATTTTCATGTGATGCCAGCAGGGTTGGGAGCATATCCTATTATATTGGGCAGACCATGGTTACGTGCAGTGGGAGCTGTTCAAGATTGGCGACATGGTACGATTAGCCTCTATGGAAAGACAGGTACCAAGAAGCTTTATAATATGGACACAAGGAAACGATTAGAGGAGCTTTATGAAGATGAGGATGAGTCTAGTGATGAAGACTCTTCCACGGTGACAGATGAGGACAGTGATAGCACTACCAGTAGTGATGAGGATGCTGATGTTGCATTTCTTTTGATGGATAAAGAAATCCAGGAGTGTGGTTTAGTCGCATTTGCGAAGGAAGTTGAAGATGAAAGTGAAGGGCCTTATGAAGTGATTGAAGGGCTGATGCAAACCAAAGTTGAGTTGTCAAAGAAGCAGGAATTAATGACGCAAATGATAAGTGGAGACCTCTCAGCTATGGAGAAGGATATATATTTGCATATGCTGGCTAGTTTTCCTGATTTGTTCATTACTTCATATGAAGAGATCAGAGGGTTCAAGGGTGAAGAGATGCATATAGAGCTGAAAGAAGGTGCTAAGCCAATGCGGAAAAGGCTAAGAAGGATGGGTCAAGAGCAAATGGAAGCCTTGCGGGTAGAGGTGGACAAGTTATTGAAGGCAGGGTTCATAGTTCCAGTGGAGACCATAGAATGGGTGAGTCCAGTTGTAGTCAGTCCAAAGAAGGATGGGAAGTGGAGAATTTGTGTAGATTTTAAACCCTTAAACGCAGCCACTAAGAAGAACCCATATCCTCTTCCATTCATTGATCAGATCTTGGATTCAGTGGCAGGTTATGAAAGGTACAGTGTGTGTGATGGTTTTTCAGGCTATTTTCAATTGAAGATTGCTCTTAAAGACCGCACAAAGACAACTTTTATTACGCCATGGGGCTGCTATTGCTACACAGTATTGCCATTTGGGTTGTCAAATGGACCATCTTTCTATCAAGAAAGAGCAAATTGGGTGTTGGAACCATTCATTGGTAGTTGTGTTAAGGCTTTTATGGACGACTTCTGTGTCTATAGCAGTAGGGCTGAGCATCATGAGAAGTTGCAGATGGTATTGGCTCGATATGATGAATGTGGAGGACAACTAAATCCAAAGAAATGTCATCTAGCACAGCCAAGGGTGAAGTTATTGGGCCATATGGTGTCAGAAAATGGCATTGAGGCTGATCCAGATAAGGTTAAGTCTATTATTCTTCTTCCATCACCTATGAGTACGAAGCAATTGGCAACCTTTATACACAAAGTGAAGTACATGGCACGTTTTATTCCATTGTCTTCGCAGCTTCTTTATCCATTACAGCAAGTGGCAAAGCATGATCCATTGCAATGGGATGACAAGTGTGAAGAAGTGTTTCAAGAGGTGAAAGAGGTGTTAGGGGGGTTGTCAGCCATGCAGGCTCCTGATTGGGAGAAAGTTTTTTATGTAAATCCATCAGTAGGGGATGATGCCATTGGAGCCATGCTATTGCAAAAGGGGAAGGGCAGCCATTATATGAGGCCAGTGTATTGTGCAAGCCGAGTGAAGTTGGTAGCGGAGAGAAAGTTATCGGAAGTAGAGCTAGTGATGGCCAGTGTAATATTTGCTTGTCGACGATTTCGTCATTACTTGCTACCACGGCCTTTTGTTTTCTTGACGAGTTATGCCTTTTTGCCACAGTTAATTAATGGTATTAACATGTCAAATGTGGTGAAGAAATGGGTAATTGAGCTGCAAGAGTTTGAGTTCTCTTTTCTAGTGGAAGATAGTACAAGGGCTACCCTAGCTGATTTGTTGACCTACAAGGAGAATCCCCTTATTGTTAAGGAAGAGGTGGTGAGAAAGGTAGTTGAAGAAGTGCCACAGATCAGCAATGCACATGTGTTGTTCTTTGATGGTTCATACAGAAAGAGCCATGATGCAGCTTCAGGGGGTATAGCACTTTATGATCTAGAGGGGAAGCTAGTATGCAAGAGAGGGTTCAAATTGGATGCGCATAGTAACAATGAGGCTGAATATGCTACATTGGAAGCCGGATTACACATTTGTTTGAAGCTTGGGGTTCAAAGGTTGAGCATAAAAGGTGATGCCTTGTTAGTGGTGAAGCAAGTGCTGGGTGTGTGGAAGAGCAAGAACACCTCATTGAAGGAAATGTGCTTCAGAATTAAAGGCCTGTTAAAAAGGTTTGAAGCATGGAGTATCAGACACATTGAACGTGCTCTAAATGGAGAGGCACATGAAGCAGCTCAAGGCATGATTGGGGAGCTATTTGTGTTGAGGACCACTTTACCTCTTTATCATGGCCGGGAAAGTTTGGCTCAAGAAGAGGAGTTTTTGGTAACAGGAATCATTCCAAAGGAGATTCAGAAGTCTAAGAAGTATGGCTTTGTGCGTAGAGCATACAGGTACAAATTGATTGGTGATGTCTTATACATGAAAGGGGCTGATCTCGTGTTGAGACGTGTACCTTGGCGGGAGGAGCTTTACAGAGTGTTGGAAGAGAATCACGAAGGCGCATGTGGTGGCCATTTTGCTCTAAAGATCACCTTGCATAAGATTTTGCAAGAGGGGTATGTATGGCCTAGTTTGCACAAGGATGTTCACCATTGGTGTAGGTCTTGCAATAGGTGTCAAGCATTTGGGAAGAGAGTGTTGAAGCCAGAGCTACGAAAAACCATTATGGCGTTTGATGTGTTTGAAAAGTGGGGAATTGATGCAATAGGTCCGTTACCTATCACAAGCAGGGGCAAAAGCTATATTTTGACGGCAGTGGACTATCTCTCTAGATGGGCAGAGGCTATAGCAGTAAAACAGATCACTGCAAAGGATGTGGCAAAATTTGTGTATGATGAAATATGTTGCAAGTTTGGGGTGCCACTGGAGTTACTTTCAGATAAGGGGCCTGGCTTTAGAGCTAAACTGCTAGATTTTTTATGTGCAAAGATGAAGATTAGGCACCAGCATACCACTCCTTATTACCCGCAGTGTAATGGCTTGAATGAAAGATTCAATGGTGAGTTGGTACAGATTCTTTCGAAAGTGACAGAGCACCAAGGAAAGAATTGGGATTTGGAATTGCCTAGTGCATTATGGGCTTACCGTACTTCGGTGAAGACAGGTACAGGGTTTACTCCATTTCATTTGGTGTATGGAAAGGAAGCACTATTGCCTGTGGAGGTAGAGTTGCCTGCGGTCAAGATGTTAGAGAAGTTGCTTGGGCCGCCTAGTGATGCATTCAAAGAGAGGCTCTTGCAGTTACAAGAGGTCCAGTTGGATAGGATGAGCGCTTTGGAGCATTATGGGCAGATGCAGGATAAGGCTTTGACAAAGATAAATGAAAAGGTCAAAAGTAAGAGTATCAAGCAACATGACTTGGTTTTGCGCTACAACAGTAAGCTGGACAACACCTTCCAAAAGAAGTTTCAAATTAAGTGGGAAGGCCCTTTCAAGGTAGTAGAGTGTTTTCCAAATGGCACATATCAGCTGGCTAACCTGGATGGTGTTCTACATAAGTCAAGGGTAAATGGATTGCGTCTTAAATTGTATCATGCTAGATTGATGATGGTGGAGCAAGATGAGTTGTCGGTGGAGCAAGAAATGTTGGTGAAGGATGAGGAGACTTGTGATGCGGCGAGTCTCATATCTCTCTTTGCTGCTGCTGATCATGAATGATCTAGCAGGCTAGGGGATGGGCAAATTATGTCAGGAGTTTTTTGGAGCAAGGGATTGCGCATATGTACATACCCATGCATGGTGCATCAAATAAAGTATTGCCCATTTTCCAGAGCCAGGTGGTTACGTGGGGCCCACATGTGTACAGGTAGGACACCATGTACATAGTGCATCGATTTTCATCGTTACTAGTACCATTGTGTTTTTCTACAATAAGGAGGAGTTGGTAGCGCGTAAAACTTCTCGAGGAAGCTATCCGCGGGCCGACGACGTGAGGTCAGCAGGTGCGTCAGATGGCATCTAGTGGCGTCAGGAGGGCGAACGAGGTCAATATTTGCACACAGATGAGGACGGACACAACGTGGGTGTTTGCTTGTGAGAATTATGCAGAAAGGTCATCATGAGGACCTTTTTTTGGGGCCACTTCACGTGGTGGCGAGGTACGTTATTGGAAAAAAGCTGAGTGCCAGGTGTGCGAATGATGCAAAAAGGTGACAACTATGCACTGCGAGGTCAGTTTTTGGCCTGTTCGGGGTCCGTTTGAGGTCATCTAAAAGGCCAAGGGTGCCCAACTAATAAAGCTAAGTGTGGGAACTGAAAAAACTGAGAGAAGACCAGAAAAAACGTGGAGAAGAGAGGAGGAACAGCCGCAGCTATGTTTTTGCTCATTTTGGAGCCTGTTTTGGCCGTAAACTGCTCATCCGAGGTTGGATTTGAGCACTTTGACATTGTAGACTGGGGTTTTGGGCCGTTCCGGACGCGATGGCGCTGTCCATTTTTCCAAATTCCTCACTATTTTCCTGTCGTTTTTCTGTGTAAGTTTCTCCTATTAGCGAAGTTTCTGCTCTAGTTTGTGATTGTATCTGGTATCTTTTACCCATATTGTGTGAGTTGTTTGCCCCATTGGTGTTGGCCCAAGATCATTTGTATCTAAACATCAGAAATTCTCCTCTTTTGAGCTGAGTTTTTTGGGTGTGTGTGTGTGTGTGTGTGGAGTGGGCAAGTGGATAGTTTCTCTCCTCTCACTCCAGAGGTGTGTTCCCTGTCTCGGCCAGGTGTGTTGTGTAAGCCGAGTGGTGCCCCATAGAGTGTGTGTGTATCTTCCCAAGAGTGTGTGTCGGGTCGTTATAGAGGCGCTGTGTGTGTTTTCATCCCGCTCACAACGGGGCCAATGGTAAAGGAGCCCAAATGAGAGATGGTCTATCAAAGAGCAAGGCTAACCAATGGAGCATAATAACTTAGGGTTAGCTTCATTGAAGACCTCCAATAATGTGTGTAAAAGTCCTTTGACCTTAGGTAAGCTAAGGCTGAGCTTGAGCCACGGGAACCCGACCCAGCTCGAGGTGCTTGTCCTGCTTGTCATGCTTGATGACTAAGGTGCTTGAGGTGCTTGATGATTGAGGTGCTTAATGATTGAGATGCCTGAGGTGCTTGGCATGCTTGAGATGTTAGGGTTGCACTTGAGGTGAGAACCCAACCCAAGCTTAAAGTGCTTAAGGGCCAAGCTTGTGGTGGGAACTGGGCCTATGCAGGAGGTGTTGAGGTGTTAAAAAGTCAAAGATTCAATCCTTACAAGGAGGGGGCGAGCCCTACATGAGGGGGCATGAGAGAGAACACCCACACACTCACACAAGGCATGCATGATACAAAGAAAGCAAAAGGGACACTTGTCAAGTTCCTCCTCATGTTGCCCTCATTGTGTGCCTGAAGCCTATTGGTTGGCCACCCAAGGGGTCCAATGATAATTTAGGGGATTTAATTAATTTATTTTGCATTTATCAAGTCCTCTCTCTCAAAGGGGAAAGGGCGACACTTGTCTCAAGGCTACCCTTGCTGCTTGTAATGCCTCCTGCTTATGATTGGCTAGGCCTGGAGGGGTCCAATGAGCTTCAAGCATGAGCTACAAGGGGGGGCCAGCCAAGCAAGCTAGGGGGTTGCTTAGGGGGTATACTCACCCACACACACTCACAAACACTCTCATGGTGTGCTAGGCAAGGTGCAAGAGCTCCCTCTCCTTCTCCAAGAAAGTAGAGGTTGAGAGCCTACACCAACACTCTTGGATATGGAGTGCAAATCCAACCAAGAGCCATGCTTCAATGCTTAAGCTTTCCATCTCCTTCTTCTTCATTACTATGCTATTATGTATGCTAGCAACAAGAGTTATGATAAGTGAGGAACTAATTCTTTCTCCTACGAAATGTTTCTTCTTCCTCTTCCCTACCCTCATTCCCTGCTAGCTCTCTCCACCTTCGAAGGTGTTTGAGGTCTTGGGACTGAGGCTTGGATAGTTAATGCCTTTCACAAAGTGCATGTTATGCTTATTTCAAGAAGGCTAATGGTTTATTGCAAGTAGATTAGTTACTTAATGCAAGTAGATTAATTGTATTGCAAGGAAGATTAATTGTTGCTTTAGGCACAAGTTGATGCATAAAAGTATACATCCTCATGCACTCAAATGATTTAGAGAACACAAAGACTAATGATGTTCACGAGTTCTTGATTGTTTTCAAGCTAAGATTGATTGTTGATATTATGCAAAATCTTGGTGTATGAAGCTTCCATCTCCATACTGCCAAAGAGGTCTCAAGGAACACAAAGATTGTATTGTATCAAGTCTCTCTTAATGAGAGAATCTATAATACAAATGCCTTTTGGAGGGGGGACCGGCTCCACATAAATCTGGTCCTCAACTGTTGTCATATTCTCTAAAATCTCTCTCTCTCTCTCTCTCTCTCTCTCTCTCTCTCTCTCTCTCTCTCTCTCTCTCGCAAAGGTATTGCTCATGCCTAGTTAATTAAGTGTTATGATTAAGTTGCTACTACCAATTAAGTTCACCATCTATGCTCTCAAAGTTGCTTACTATAATTCTTTTAATTCCACTATTCTCTAAGTTCATAGGCCATTTCCATTACAAAACTTGTCAGACCTTTTGGATTTATAATGTACTCATGATATCTATCCATAGATATATAGCATTCCATCGGATTCCTTATATTCTAAAAGATTCCATTTTTTGATGTGACAACTCCGTCTTATAAATGGAATCTCTACCCACATTTCAGTTTCAGGCGGGAGGCCATAACTTCTACAAATCAACTCCAAATTTTGGGGAACCTACGTTTTAAGATCTTTCCAATGATATGCTGGTTGATAGGGTTTTGACAAAGAATTTATGTACTTCACCGGGTTGCCCGCTTTTGGCAAGAGAGGCAAAGTCAAACCTCCTAATAGGGCCTCTTCGAGAGTCCAAATTTTCCCTCATGATGGGCAAATCCAAACCACGTGCAATGGAAAGACATCAACAAAGAAGTGATGAAGGATATGATTAAAACAATATGGCCATGTGAAGACGCAGAGATTAAAAAAGGATGATGGAAGGTTCTGAAGTGCTTGCACCAAGAAATTGAAGATAACCATGAGAGCGTCTACTTGGAGGTTTTTGGCCATCCATTACACAATGCAAATTGCGTGCTATATTTTGCAAAAATGTTATATGTACATTTTGTCTAGCAACAACCAGTAGACTTTTCCTCGAAGGAGACAACTGTGGCCACCCATGATATAAGAGAGAGTTGTGTCACATTCACACGGGAGGAGCTAGCACTAATTGTTGAAGGTGCCGACCTGAATTTGAAAAATGAGAAAGATATTTTGATGACATGGCTGGCAAAGAAAGATGCAAAAATAACATGATAGCTTGAAGTAACTCAAACACCTCAAGCATCCCAGGCCCGAATGGAAAAAAGTATTCATTTCTTAAGCCAGGATGTTCAAAATTTGACACAACGAGTGAATCCTCCACCTGTACAAGGGACGCACATCACTCACCTTGTCTTGCATCCAGAGTTAGTTCTTGCTTCATAGTGAGTTGCATCTTTGTCTTCTCAGTGCCCACTATGCTACAGGAATTTTGATGGATGGAGTGGATACTATACATTGTCATGTGGCCATGATTATACCTAGTGTGCTTGATTTGATTAATGCAAAACAATAGCCGATGTGGAATCTATTCTCGAGATATTCCATAAGGGATATATATCTCTATATTATATGTTTGGAATGGCAAACAAGTATAAATTCAAGCAAGGTCATCAAGAAACCCCTAGCACTATTAGAAGTCTATTTAATGATGAAGAAGCACACTCTGGACACAACAATCGATGACAACAAGTATTGTAATATTTCTTCTAAGAAGCATTGAATATAATCAAAATACGTTAAATACAAGCTTTTGAATTTCATAATTGCAGTCTTGATTCTTCGCTAAAGTTATGTTGAGTCTCTGTAGTTATTATCTTGTTCTGAGTTTGAGTATTGTTGGTTTGCCTATATCTAAACTTCCACATCTATTGTGAGGTCTCTTTGATTTTGTCTATAGTGCATTGAGATACACCAACATTGAACTCACCTTCATCTTCATTTTGAAAATCATACACCGAGCTAGGTATTTCTTCCTCATAGCCAGCACTTTCGATGTGATGCAATATCTTTTCATTGCAAAACATGTAAACTAACTTTTCCGTTCTATTTGCCAATAATTAGCTTTGAATAGTGCTATGAACATACTTGTAAATACTCCAGTTTCTCTCTGAGCTTGAATTTGTTGCACATTGTGCCAAAACTCTCATTGCAAGAGGGCGTAGGGTCAAGTAATATTTTCCACCATTCATCATCCACGACTTCCATGCAGGTTGCTCTTTTGCCATTGATTGTACAAAATCATTTGTAAAAGGTCCTTTTTTTAGTTTGAATACACTCATTTCTTTGATACAATCAATTCGATCCTGAACATTGGAGTATAACGTATTGACTATGTTAACTCTCACGGCTCACGGACACCCTATCACCTACGACGGACGTTGTATTATTTACTTGGTAGAGTCAAGTACCGGGCTTGTCGGTCCAATAGGAAAAGGGTAAGAGTGATCACCGATGAGAGGCGCACTCTAACTGGAACATTCAAGGGATTAGTTGGCTAAGCATGGGCGCCCAAGTGTGAATGGGACGAGCTCATATAAAAGTCAACTAAACCTAAAATTCACTCATTCTCTCATTTGTGCAATTGAAGAGTGCTCTTGCTCCATCTCCATCTTCTTCTTCTTCATCTCCTTGTGTGTGTGTGTGTGTGTGTGTGTATGTGTGTGTGTGTGTGTGTGTGTGTGTGTGTGTGAGAGAGAGAGAGAGAGAGTGTGTGTGTGTGTGTGTGTGTGCGATCGAGCATTGTGACGACGGCACGACGGTGGCGAAGCGGTTGAGCGCGGCACAACGACAGCTCCTTCTTCTTCGCGACAAGGAATCCTCCACAAAAGCAAGCGTAGAGCGGTGAGTGACACACCATCACCTTCTTTGAGCTTACTAGTTTAGGCTTGTTGTGTGCTTGGAGCCATTTGTGGCTTGCACACAGTGTATCGGCAAGTTCCTTGCATTGACACGTGCGACATACGCGCACATTTTTGGCGCCGTTGCCGGGGAATGCCATACACTAAGCTTGAATGGCAGGAAAGCTAAGGAAGGAGGGTGTGTGTTGAGAGAAGGATTTTGTGTTGATACTGTGTATTTCTTTGTTAATGGAGTTTTCAAAGGTACTGTGTTTTTTCTCTGTGTAATGTGTTAGTATTAAGGTTGTTAGTTCTGTGTAATATAAAGTACAATAAGTAGGAAGTAGATCTGTGAGAGCTAATGAAGTGTGTTAGTGTGTAACAGTAGGTGTATTAGTTGTAAGTAGGTAGGTAGAGTGTGTGTGTGCTCGCGCGCAGGCTGCGACGACCTTATCCTTTTTTTTTAAAAATTAAAAAAAATCTAAAGGTAGGACCGGGATCGGGAATATTTCACAGAACCAAGCCCAGACCCAAGCCCAAGCTCAAGCTTAGGCTAAGGCATCTATCACCCTTTAAAATTACGAATTTTAGCTTCACATGTAGCTAAAACTCGACTTTTTTGAGGACCAACGGAGCTTCAGGTGACCGAACGTTCTGTTGTAAAGCACACCACGACCCTCTGAGTGATACGCTCGTTTTGAGCTATCACACACTTTAATAAAAAAAATCCATCATTAAAAACATTTAAAAAATATTAAAAACGTAAAAAATACGAGTGAAAACAGACGCTTAAAAAAGTAAGCGGTTAACCTTTGAGGTTATTCGCCGACGCTTGTAGGGTGCCAAAGGCACATGCATCTGCGCTCTAGTCGTGTGCTAGAGACGGAGCAACTAGAGGGAATTTCGACGTACGCGAGTTCTCAAGATCCACCTACTTTAGGTTTCGGGCCCTCGGGGTGGACCCAAGGCAGTATAAACCAAGACCCGAACATAGCGGCTAGTGACTCTTCCTTTGACTACGACGTCATGGAGGGTTTCCCAATGCCTAGTCCCGATAGCTCAAGCCAAGACATGCATGCCATGGGCTCCTGGTCTGGGCCGAGCGTGCTTACCCGCCGGAAGGAAACCTTTAGTAGAGCCACTCGCGCCGAACATGGAGCTAATGATGTAAATGAGGGGGGTGGGAAAGTAAATTCTCCATTCATGACCAACGTAGACCCTATACCGTTAGAGAATGTGCACGTGAATACTTCATTCACTGCACCTCCTGACTCTTCAAAGTTATTTCCCTCCGGGGTCATATTACCCGATGGTAGAAGCCTTGCCAAAGTGCAAGAGGTTGAGCGATATATCCTTGCAGCAAGGGAAAAGGAAGTCGAGAGCTTACGAAAGGTGGAGGAACGAAGAGAGTTAAAAGCAAAAGCCCCTATGTCAATATCCTTGCTAAGAGAGCAATCAAGTGCTCCTAACTTAGCAACCGCTAAGGGCCAACCCCTAGAAAGCAACATTGCATCTAGCTCAAAGGACACCCCTAGCACCTCAATCCTAGATGGAGTGTTCTTATATGAGAACTGGGAGTATGAACTACAAACGGAAACTTTGACTGACCTATACACATGTCACACCTATCACGTGGGTTGATTAGATGTCCTACAATCCACAATTGGTGCTACTAGTGTGGAGAATCAATAACAAAGAGTTTGTGAGGTCATCCATAGGGTTATCGAGTTAGAGAGATAGAACAAGGGGATCAACATGCCTTCAACGGGTCTCATGAGATTCTTGGATACAGGGAAGGCTAAACAACCGACCTTATCACAAATGGAGACTCCCTCAGTAAGTCCGATTGATCCTCCATATGTTGTTTCGCCAGGGGTCTCAGTGCAATCTGAGTCCACAAGTGATAGCTTCACCTTTCCAAGTCTAGCTCATCTTTCCCTTGATGACACCACGACTACCATGCCTAGCCCAATGATGGGCATGCCGAGAAACACGTCATGGACCTCATTTGTTAGTAAAGCACCGCTACATGGTAGCTCAATGCCTGCAACAGTACCTACAAGGTTGTACCAATCGTATACACCCATGGGTCCTCGTACTCATGTAGTCCCTACACCTCCCATTGTTTCCACAACCACAACACCCAAGTTCTTATTTCCATGGGACTATACCAGCTAGCATTAGCAAGTCACATCCGATGTCTGCTATACCTAGGGCCACCCATATGAACTATGGACCACCACATGGCACGACATCGTACCAAACGTGGAACCCAAGGGCTTCCTATGCGCCAAGCCCAATGCCAATACCTACTCCACATGTAGTCTCTGGAGTGCCTTCACCCACGGTGCTTGCTCACTTAGGTGACTTGGAAACATTTTCTCAAGCTATTGATCGATCTATTGCTAAGAATATGCGTAACGCGCCTGATAGAGAGCCTAGAAGTAAGGCAGTACAAATAGCCAAGCTCACACAAAAATTTAGTGGAGACGGGGATGTGAGAAAGCATATCGAAGTGTTTGAACAAATATGCGATTCTCTAGGAGAACACAATGACGTACATAAGAGCAATGCTTTAAGCCTAACCTTAAGGGGAAAGGCTGGGGAATGGTATAGAACCCTAAGGGTGGAAGAAAAAACGATTTACCCTACTCTTAGGAGACTGTTCTTAAAAGAATACATACGAGAGGGAGTACTTTGGGGTGTAGCCTCTCAACTCCAACAAGCCCAACGAGAGGAAGGAGAGTCGGTAAGAGACTTTATAAGTCGCTTGAAGCATTTGAATTCTCGATGTAATCCAAATGAGAGCTTCAACAATAACCAATTGCTTGATAGATTCATTAGGGGATTACGACATGAGGATATCTACAATGGTCTATTCATTAGAGGTATCACCACTTGGGAAGCAGTCACCACCAATGCGATCCAATTGGAGGATAATTTAATGATTCAAGGAGAAAGAGTGTCTATTGAGTGTAAATCTATTAGCTCACAAGCATCAGGGCATCAGCCAATGACCCTAAAGCCTATTGCTAAGGAGCCAAGATATCTGAGATGACTTTAGCAGATCTCACCAAGGCTATTTAAGAGAGTCGTAGAGACAATTGTGCTCCACAGAACAATCATATGTATCCAAGAAGGGAGCAACAATGGTGCTCAATATGCTATGGACCGCATAGTACCAGTGAATGCCCTACTTTTAGAGTAAAATTCAATGGGAACCGCAATGCCTGTGGGAGGTATGGTCATCAAGCTAAGGATTGCATAGTATTTAAGCGCGCGATGGCCAATAGACCAACCTTAGCATGGACAAACACACCTCGAGTGCCTGCATTGATGCCGGCCCCACCTCTTGAACAAACAGCACAACACATGGTCCCTAGGGCCCAAAATGTTGTTCAAACAACACCCTTACCGCCTCCAGTGCTAGGACCGCAACCACCATATCCGAGAATCACTAATGTGAATCAAGTGGGTTGTGAGTCATCTATTGCTTGTTTGGAAGGCTGTGAGGAAGATATAGATCCTAATATTGCCTATAGGATGGATGTACTTGAAGAAAGTCCACAATACTACATGGAGGACTATTGGGGACAAGTCAAACCTGTATATCAAGTAGCTGCTCTTGCGGCAAGAGGCCAAAATATCAATTACACTGCTAATGGACAACCTCTTCAATGCTATGAGTGTGGAGGTCCACATCGTGTAGCCGAGTGTCCTATTAGGCTACAAAAGAATGCCACACTTATGCAAACCAATCAAGCGAGCACGTCTACAATGCCAATACTCATGTGTAATCGATGTGGCATAGATCATTTGATTGCCCAATGTCCAAATAATCCAAATGCACCGAAGATCGCACCATTAAACTTGATTGAAGTTACCGAGAAGCCATCACAAAGTACACATGTGGTACCAGTAAACGTACTCACACAATCGATGCTCCAAAAACAAAACTATATTCTTGAGGAAAGAGACACGGCATCAATTTCCCAATCTCAAAAAAAGAAGAAAACACGAAGGAAGAGATCGCAAAAAGCAGCAAAGTCAGACCCTAGTTCAAAGACAGACATAGGGACTGGTGACGACCCTGTATATATGAATGACGCTGAAGAGGATTCTGATTCAAGAGAAACCATGGAGACCAAAACGACCACTAAGATAGAAACCAACAAGGAAGATCTTCATGAGTCACAATGGCAGGGATCCAAGAAGAAGATAGGAACTTATCCAAACCCTACAGAGGAGATCGAGCGAGTCAAGCAATTAAGGAGTTTGGTAGAAGATATCCAAAGGGATCTAGAACCAGCACTTAGGAAGATCCAGATTACAGACACCGTGTTCCCTACGCAACAACAACCTCACCAAGTCCATAGACCCTTAGCCATACCTAGTGTCATCCAAGAAGAAAGTGACTTAAAGTCATGGGAAGTGGGTGTACTCACTTCTTGATGGAAAGAATGTTTACAGAGGGACTACTTGATTCTATCGAAGAAATGGAGATCCCATCTTCCCCACGTCAAGGGACTGAGGTCCAAAAGGTGCCGTTAAACATTGTCAAATTAATGGATTTCATGTCTTCAGAAGTTAGAACCACCATCATGTCCAAACTATATAAAGACCCTGAGATAGTCTTAGCTCTTCGAGCCTTCCTCAATGGAGGATTGAAGTTTGGGCTTCCACAATTTGCCCAGATGGATGGAGCTGGGGAGATGCCAATAGAGGAGGAACACTTAGATCCACAACCCAACCTAGATGAGAACCTTGTTATAGAAATACCTGTTAACAAGTTGGGACACTACTTTGAGGGCGATGAATCCAATGCGACCATACCAATCACTACTAAGGGATTAACTGTGAAGGGAATCCTTGATGGTGGCGCTAGGGTTAGCATTGTGACTAAAAATTGCTGGGAAACTATGGGAAGACCTCACCTTGCGACCACAACCATAGTAATGAAAATGGCCAATGGGTCTATCATTAAACCTATTGGGATGCTAGAAGATCTCAAGATCAAGGTCTTTGGACATAATATAAGGATTACCTTCATTGTTAGGGATTTCTCCAAGCACACTATGGCATCGGAGATGATCTTAGGAAGTCCTTTCATGAGGGAAGCAAAAATGGTGCATGACTGGTCTAAAAACCATGTCTACCTGCAGTTCCAAGATTCTGTCATTCGAGTGGATCTTGTTACTGGTCGAGCACATCCTCTAGGAAACAGGTTTATAATTGATCATAGATCTGACACAACAGTTCACTCGGCCCCATTGCAGTATTGTTACACGTGTAAAGCGGACACTGATGTTGGGGAAGATTCTCCTTATATGGATGTACTACCTAGGATGACTGATTCAGACAATGTGGATTGGGTCCACCTAGCAACAACCATAGACACTTGGGGAAATAGGGGGACGACCTGGGTAACACCTGAGGGGGATGAAATGCCCGTACCCTTAAATATGCTACAAGCAATGCATATAGCTTCTGACAAGACTCATCCTAATATAACAAAGAAAACATACAAGTGGGTCCCTAAATCTTCTTTAGAGACCATGGATGATGCTAAAAAACCAAAGCCTTGTAAGAAACATACCACTCGCTCCTAGAAAAGTAAGAAAATGTTGCGATGGATTCCTAAACGACTATTGAAAGTCCAAGGCTACTATCAAGGAAATGATCAAATCTGGGTTCCAAAATGTAGATTGTGTTCTTACTTGTCACCTGACCCATGTGAGCTCAATCCTGTAACTCCAAAACGAATCAACGACCGCGGAAAGAAAAAAATCATAGAATGCTACAGACTCGCTCCAGAGATAGTTTGGGTACCGAAGAAAGAACGATTTGTTCCGCCTAGCTCAAGAAGGGGGGAGTCCCATGAAGCTTCTAGCTCCTCATGTAATGCATCCATAAAGGTAAAAGCTTCTCCACATCCTCCACCTACAATAGTGGACCTCCATAAAGCTCCAAATGGATCCATACCTCCCAATGTTCAAGAATCACCTGATGAACCACTTCAAGTTCGATCCTGGGAGAGTACCTTACCACCCTTGCAACTTGACGAGGAACCTAAGGTAATAGAAAACTACTAGCAAAAATCCTCACCTAGTACCAACCAGAACAATTGGTTTCAAAGGGTGACGAGCACATTTCAAACGGTATGATCTACCCAAGGAAGGGGGGAGTGTTAGCTGACATCCATCATTCACTTGCTTCCCTCTCAATCTTCCTCCCTGACCTCTCAATCTCCCAATCTTAGGGAATGTATATATATAGACTTATACTCACAAAAAACAAAAATAATAAAGAGCAAGAGCAATTAGCAAACGAGTATGCACAATAAAAGTCAAAACATTGACCCAAACCTACACATTCATATCCGGTACACTGAAACAGAAACCTATGTCATAAAACACCTTTGATCCTCATCACTCGAGTGATGGAGGGTAGGTAGGATTAGTACGATAGGAGTGTTTCTGTTTTAGAGTTGAGTGATTAGCAAAGTTCTTTCTTCCCATTGATGTGCCTCCTAGAGATATTCTTTGTGTTTCCTTGTGTGTACAGGAACGTGTTGCTGTGGTTAGGATTTGGACCTTCAAAGAATCTTTCTCATATCCATTTTTCAAATCAAGCGCGATCATCAACACAAACAGGTGTTTATTGTCCATTAGCATTGTCCCTTATCTTTTTTGCATCCATGATTGTCTGCTTTGATTGTGATTGGTAACATAATATTCATCGCATTTGCTTAGTATCAAACATTTAATTCAATGTAATTTTTTTTCATAATCACTTGTCTAATTTTAAAAATTAAGCAGTCCGACTAAGCTAGTTTGACCAAGCTAGGCGTTAGAGATCTTCTCTTAATACCATGAGGAATGCCTTCCTAATAATCAATGGTTACTTAGGTTATTAATCCGATTTAGGCAGCATTGTGTGAAATGTACTAGGGCTTTCTAGTGGGCTTGACCCTATTGACCTTTAGCTTAAGTATTATAAAGGGAGTTTACTAGTGTGATGAGCCTGGGGAGGTGTAACAGTGTTATATGACCCCCCAAAAGTTACAAAATTAAAATGCTGAAAACGAACAAACAAAAACAAATCAAAGTGCCACAATGTAAAATTTGAAGCTGGAAGAGAAATCTCAGCTTGATTTGGTACTTCACTCACATGTATCGCCTATGGTACTAGAGCCCTAGAGGTTCCCAGTGTGGGCGCTTTTCCTTGAAAAGCAAAAAACCCAAGGCATACAAAATAAGCACACACATCAAAATTGATCACTATGAAAAGCCTTTGGGGGGTCAAAGAAAAGGTAATCAGCCAGGCAATGATTTCATGAAAAATTCCTTTTATTGTAGCTTAACTACAAGGTCTTCTAGGTATAGTCTCTAGTCAGCCCTCGAACATGATATACTTGGCTCTCGCGATTGAACAACTTAATTGACCAGAGAAAATTAAGAAGCTTACCCATGGTATTAATGATCGATCTCTAGTACCTTTCGACCGTTAAACTAGCGACCCCAGACTTGTTTAATTTTTTACCTTTACAACTGTTTATGCGTTTGATTATATTGCAATTTAATGTTTATTGCTGACAAAAGGTTTAAAATTTTGTTACTAATCAAATTGTCTGCCTACAACTGCATATGCTTTTTAATTGCTTATGAGAATGCAATTACTGTGCCAATGTTGTTTGATTTTGCAGTGACTGAAGGAGGCTAAGGACATTCATCTCAAATGCTCTTCCACCTCGACGAACGCACTGCCACTCAATAGATTCCGAGGACGGAATCTACATCAGGAAGGGGGGCATGTTAACCCTCACGGATCACGGACACCCTATCACCTACGACAAACGTTGTACTATTTACTTGGTAGAGTTAGGTACCGGGCTTGTCGGTCCAATAGGAATGGTTAAGAGTGATCGTGGATGAGAGGCGCACTCTAAAACTGGAACGTATAACGTTTGGGTAAGATTGGCTACGTGTGGGCGCCCAAATGTGAACGGGCACCATATAAAAGTCAATCTTAACCTAAAAAACCTCATTCTCTCATTTGTGAAATTGAAGAGTGCTCTTGCTCCATCTCCATCTTCTTCTTCTTCATCTCCTTGTGTGTGTGTGTGTGTGTGTGTGTGTGTGTGTGTGTGTGTGTGTATGCGTGAGAGAGAGAGAGAGAGAGAGAGAGAGAGAGAGAGAGTGCGATCGAGCATTGCGGTGGCACGACGGTGGCGAGGCGGTTGAGCGCGGCGTAGCGGCGTCTCCCTCTTCTTCACGGCGAGGAATCTTCCACGAAGCAAGCATAGAGCGGTGAGTGACTTACCATCGTCATCTTTGAGCTTACTAGTTTAGGCTTGTTGTGTGCTTGGAGCCATTTGTGGCTCGCAGGCGGTGTATTGGCAAGTTCCTTGCATTGACACGTGCGACATACGTGCACACAGACCCAAGACCTCACACACCTTTGAAGATGGTGAGAGCTAGCGGGGTATGAGAGTAGATTGAGAGGAAGAAGGAATATTCTTACGCGAAAGATGTACATCTCCTCACATAATCACTCATATTATCAGAGCTTAGCTTAGTAATTAGCATGGTAGAGCAGATGAACATGCATTGAAGCTTGGCTCTTGGTTAGATTTGCATCACAAAGCCAAGAGTTGTTGGTGTAGGCCTCCCTTCTCACGAGCTTGGAGTAGGTGGTAAGCTTTCCATTAAAGCTTGAGAAGGAGAGAGAGTCTTCTTTGCTTCACACATGAGATTGTGTGAGTGTGTGTGTGTGATAATGCCTTGCAAAAATCAGCCCCCTCTCTCTCGGTCGACCCCCTTCCAATTTTCTCTTGCTACAGTCCTATTGGACCTCCCCAAGCTTAGCCAATGGGAATTAAGTAGTATAAGTGATAGCCTTCTGACATGTGTCCCCCTTTCCCCTTTTGTGAGAGCTTTAGGTAATTATCTAATTCAACTAAACTCTCATTGGACCCCTTTGCCTCCTGGCCAATAGAAATCAGGCAAGCCTTTGGGCTCCTGAATGCTCATTAGTCCCCTTGGGAAACTGTCCAATAGTCTTCTAGAGAGCTTAATTCTCATCGGTTCTTTTATTAAGTGTTTTTAAATTAATTAAACTAGATTTACTCTAGCCTAATTCTCATCGGTCCACCTCCAAGGCCATCCAATAGGAATTGGGTACACCTTGTGGGCATTTGGGCTAGGGAGCTGACATGTGTCCGTTATTCCCTTTGTGTAAAGGGAGCTTGTGTGTGTGTGTGTGTGTGTGTGTGTGTGTGTGTGTGTGTGTGTGTGTGTGTGTGTGTGTGTGTGTGTGTGTGTGTGTGTGAGTTTCCCTCTCATCCCCTACTTGCAAGGCTCGTCCCCTCCTATGTAGGGATGGATGAAGACTTTTGGGGCACACACAAAGCATCCAATTTTCCTAATGTTAGACCTTTGGACACAACCTTTGAATTTTGGAACCTTAGCATTTTGGAAGTCTTAATGGGCTGAACCTTAGGGTCTTTTTAGCCCATTGGTGCACATAGCTCGTTTGCAGATTGCCCCCACCTTTGGATCCCCCTGGCACTTCTCCATATTAAATGATTAGTTTAACATGAGAAAATCATTTAGGAGAATTAAATATTGATTATTATGACATTAGCTCTCTCTTGAAATCATAGTCCTCCTTGACTATGGGGTAGAGAAGATAAAGCATATTCATTAGTCCTTTTTCCTAGCGGGTAGAGGATCCCTATGTTACCCTACGACATCATTCCACAATGGATGACTAATCCATTTGGTGCTTGAGAGCTTGAGGCTGCCACAGGCATGTCAGCACATTAGTCCTATCATCTTCCATATTAGAGTGACAAGCTCTACTTGGTGTTTGGGAGACGTCGTCCCCGCAAACTTGATCTAAGCATGCATACTACTTCATTTTTGTGCACAATAAAGAAAAAGAGAGTCTTATAAGACAAAAATTTTGTTCATTTTTAACATTTGTACATTTGCTTACTCTTGGGAAGCATTGTAAGCATTGACAAGGTTTAGGTTATCCTTTAACTGTATGCCTTGCATCCATCTAGCATCTTCAAAAGGATAATTCTTAAACTTAGTAAGATATCATCGGATAGTCTTACCGCCTCTTAGTACCTTGTCTTCATGTCGGAGAATGGACTTCGTACAACACCTCTTCTTGGTCCTCGATCTCCGGTGGGTCTTCAATAGTTGGTTCTTGAGGTGGCTCTTCTTTGTAAGGCTTTAATAGGCTCACATGGAAATCATTGCGTATGAGCCAATGGTTGGGCAACTTGAGTTGATAGGCCATCTCATTGATTGGCCTAAGATTCTGGAAGGGAACATAGTACCTTTTTGCTAGCTTAGCATAGTACTTTTGGTGTCCTTTAGGATTCTTGCCCGTCCTGTGCCTTAATCGAGCCTTGGGAAATTTGAGTAAGACCTAATCATTTTCTTTAAAGGCTTGGGCTCTTCTGTGCTTGTCAGTAGCAGCCTTTTGCCTTTGCTGTGAGATAGAGATAGCATCCTTAATCTTTTGAAAAGATTCTTGTAGGTCTCGGCTATACTCATCTACAACGAAGATCTTCCCGTGTACCTTAAGTAGCAAGGGACGTTTTGATCTTGCTTCAATTACCTCAAAAGGTGCTTTTCCCATGGAAGTATGTACAGTGTTATTGTAGGCATACTCCACTAAGGGTAAGTACTTCTCCCATTGGGATATTTGATCTACTTCCGTTACATAGGCTTTTAGTAGATCGAGAATTGTTAGGTTAGCTATTTCACTTTGGCCATCCGTTTGCGAGTGATAGGCCGAAGAGAAGTTTAGCCTTGTTCCTAAATTATCAAAGAGACCCTTCCAAAAATTGCTTGTCATTCTAGGATCTCTATCCGACACTATGGACATTGGCAAGCCATGGTACTTGAAGATTTGTGAAATGAAGAGGGTTTCCATTTGATGGGCTTTAATAGTATTTTTGATAGGTATAAAATGAGCTTGTTTACTGAACCTGTCTACTATCATCCATATTCCCGTATTCCCATGGATATACTTACGCAATCCAAAGATAAAATCCATGGATATGCTCTCCCATGGTGAATTAGGGATCGGCAAAGGTTGAAGCAATCCAAGTTGCTTCCCTCTATCAAACTTCATCTTTTGGCATACCACACATTTAGAAACATACTCTTGTATGTTTGCTTTCATGGTAGGCCAATAGAAATATGTTTCAATCCCCTTTAGGGTAATCTGAATCCCTTTATGCCCTGCATAAGGAGAGTATGAGATTCATAGATTACTTTCTCACGTAGTGAGCTAGTAACTCATAGTCTATTGCCATAGAGAAGATAGTATCTTGCAAAGTAAATGGTTCCTCTTTCTTCCCTAGTGCAAGGGCTGAAATCACATCTCTAAAATTGGGATCAATAGCATACTCATCTATCATAGATGATAGATCATTGTGAGTGGCTATGGAAACCGCATTCACTCTCGGCCGTCTTGAGAGTGCATCGGCTACTTGATTATGCTTGCCAGCAGTGTGAGCAATATGAAAATGAAATTGCGAATGGAGTCCCCAATAAATAGTGCTTCCATGAGTCTAAGGCATGTAGAACTGCGAGGAGTTCCTTTTCATATATGCCTAGAGCTTGCTCAACAGGGTCGAGCCTTTGACTTTCATAGCCTATGGTGTACCCTTCTTGAAGCAAAACAGCTCCAAGGCAATCACCACAAGCATCACATTGGACCTCATATGGCTTTGAGAGATCCGGTAGTGTAAGCACAGGTTGAGAGATAAGCTTTTCTTTAAGCTTTTCGAAAGCATTGTTCTCCTTGGCAAACCATGTGTACCTAACGGTTTTTTCTTTGTTAGGTCATGTAATGGTCCTGTTATTAGTGAGAACTTTTCTATGAAGCGTCTATAGTATGCGCACATACCTAAAAAGCTTCTTAACTCATGAAGATTCCTTGGTTTAGGCCATCCTTTTATTACCTCTAGCTTTGATGGATCCATTTGGATGCCATCTTGAGAGATAATGTGACCTAAATACTAAATCTCTTGTAAGAAAAATTCACTTTTATTTCGATTAAAGTTTATTCTCTCTTAGAACTTGAAATATTACCTAGAGGTGTCACTTGTGTTCGTCTAATGAATTAGAGTAGATGATGATATCATCAAAGAACACTCCAGTAAAGGTTTGCCGAGGCCTGAATAGCTTCTCCATCAAGCGGTTGAATGTGGCTAGTGCATTGGTCAAGACAAAAGGCATGACAATGTATTTGTAAAGACCAAACGTAGTGCGAAATGTGGTCTTTACAATGTCTTGATCAACTATCCTTATTTGATGATAGCCACTTTTTAGGTCAATCCTACTGAAGTAGGTGGACCCTTGTAGCTTATCAAATAGGTCTTCTACATGTGGAACGGGAAACCTATTTTTGATAGTGATCCTATCTAGTGCTCTATAGTCAACACACATACGATATGTGTCGTCTTTCTTTTGCACGAGTAGAACAAGAGAACAAAATGGAGATGAGATAGGCCTAACCATGCCCTTCTCAACTAACTCATGCAGTTGCTGCATAATCTCCTCTTGTTGAGCTTTAGAAATTCTATAAAAAGGTTTGTTACGTGGTGAAATTCCTGGAAGAAGTTCAATTGCATGGTCATCATTACCTCGTTTAGGAGGTAGCTCACAAGGGATGCCGTCAATAAAAACATCTTGAAACCCCTTGAGAAGATTGGATAACTCTTATTCCTTTTGATTGTGTATATTTTCTTTTGCTAAAACATTAGGTTCATTTTGAGAATCTTTAACAAAAATCGTGTACACGGAAATAGAGCTCTTTATTGACTTGTTGAAAGATTGTGTATGTACAATGTGTATAGTGTTACCCATTTCCTTAGCATCTATATACATATCTTTTTCCCTGAACTTAAAGGAGATTCTCCTTTCAGGGAATTTAACATTGGCAGCCATGCGATCAAACCATGGTGCCCCTAAGATTACATCCTCATGCTTGAGAGGAGAGATAAAGAAGTCCTCTTTGTCCACATAGAGCCTCAATTTCCCGATTAAGGGAGTGATTGAAGCTTCTTGCCCCTTGAAAGCACCATCTGCAAGTAGGACATCTCCCATGTCATAGGCTTGTATGCCTAGCTTGGTGGCCAAATCTATAGATATAAAATTGTGAGTAGAACCAGGGTCAAAGAGAATAAAAGCATCATTTTCTCTTACCTTTCCTCAAGCATGGCATAGAGGAGATCCTTTGTGGTGAGTTTCCTCCTCTTGGATTTTGACCAAGGTAGCTCTAGGAGGATCATGGTCTTTGTTCTTTTGGGGACAAGCGCGGTACGCATGCCCTTGTTTGCCGCACTTGCAACACCGGTTATCCTTGCGATAATGCTCAAGCTCTTTAGGAGAGAGTTTATTTTTGCCTTTGTAAACTCCCTTCTCCTTAGCTTTGTTGGAATTTCCCTTAGGAGACTTTTGAACATTGTCCTTCCCCTTAGGCTCATTGGGACCCTTGTTTTCAGGGGGCTTAGAATTCCTCTTAGCCCCTGTTTGGAAATTGATTTGAGAGGACACCATAGTATGATGTATTACCGCCGATATGGTGCGTGGCCTTTGGGAGTTGACATACTCCGCCATTTCTTCGGTTGCGCCCGCACAAAATTGATGCTTTTGCTCTCCAAAATTCAACTTTTTGAAGACAGTGGCTTTGAGTTGTAGGTCCCAAAACTTGTCTACATATTTGTGGATGGATTCATAGGGAGAGAGCTTCAAGATTCGCCATTCTGTGAGTACTTTGTCTTTGGCATTGGTGGCCAAAAACTGCTTCATAATGGAAGCTCTTAAAGCTTTCCATGTTTGTGGAGCTTCACCGTTGGCCCGTAGGCTAGACCCCCATTGTCTGGCAGACTTTTGAAAGTGCATAGCTACATGGTGTAGCTTAGAGGACTCCGTGAAGCCCTCATCTTCAAACGCCGCATAGAATTGTTGGATAAAGGCCAAGACTTTGTCCGTAGCACCAAAGGTGCCATCGTAGGTAAGGAAAGAGATGCTCTTCCCTCCCTCTTTGAACTTCTTGACCTTGAACGACCTCTTCCATGCGGCATAGGATTTCCTATGGCCTCTTCTTTTTGATGGTTCAAAGGTTGCACCATCACTTTCTTCAAAAGATAAATAATTTGAGGAAGATGGAGAAGAGGGTGACCTCTTTCTTGCCCTTTTCTTTCCTTGATCTTCGTTGTCTTGACCATCACTTTCAGAAGAGGAAGAGGATGAAGAAGATGGAGAAGGGGTGTCCTCTTTCTCGCCCTTTTCTTCTCTTGCTTTTTGTCATCCCTCTTTGAAGTATGGTGTGGAGAAGTATGCAATGGTCTTCTCTGTTTTGGAGGTGATGGAGAGCGTTTAGCCCGCCGTCTTCGTGGAGCCATCTCCACCGAGGTGGCAGAAGACTCACTTATTTCTTGTTCCTTCGATGGAGGCTCTTGAGTACTCCTTTGAGAAGGATATGCGTCATCAAGGAGAAAATTTCTGAGCCCTTCATAGGGATCCTCTTCTTCTTCCCGAATCAGAGAGAGACCTCTTTTGGAAGTCTCGCAAGGAGGCTTCCTAGGTGCTCTCTCATCATGGTGGGGGGCTTGGAGAATCCCATGAGCACGGAGCTGTCATTGCACTTCACTTCGGAGGGATGGATTGCCCATGGCTTGTTGAAGCCTAGAAACAAGATAGTTAACAAGCATCGTGGCATCATTAGTAGCTTGCTCATTAGCAAAATCAAAGTTATCAACATTAATTTCACTCTCTTTACTATTGTCAGCCATTCTAACAACTTTTAGATGTACTTTGGCACCTCAAGCCCTAGTTGCTACTCCTCTTTACCCCTTTAGAAAAAGCACTCAAGCTACTGTACCTGTGGCTCGAATACCATTAATTGCAAGGAATAGAAGAGAGGGTCGTTCAACACCAAAACATCACCGGCTCCTGTCAAGCTTCTAATAGCTCAATAGTGGTTAAGGCGTAGGCAAGCCCCGTAGGACTCCACTATTAAGACCATAGATCTCGACGGTGATGCCCCGTTAAGTGCACAAAGGCAGGCGCACTGCAAGGCTGAAAAATCCCTATTCTACTTACTCACATGCAATTAATAGTACCAACCATTTATAGCTAGCTTGAGGACCTCCCTTCTTTAGCAAGATAAGAGAAACCTTGTGCTCTGATACCAATGTAACATTTAATGGCCTAGTAACTTGTGTGTAGCGGAAAATAGCATGAACATAGTGAGCATTTCATTAGAATAGATTCCTAATGAAATTAACAAGAGTGCTTGGGTGGAGAAAGCAACAAAAAATCATAACACTTATTTAGATAGCATGAACAATAATTCAAAAGAGAGAGAAATTAAGCAATTGACAACAGTTGAGGACCGGATTTGCATTGAGCTTGTCCCCCCTCGAAAAGGCTTTGTATTATGGTTTCTCCCATCAAGAGAGACATTTTACAATACAATTCTTTGTGTTCCTTCAATACTAGCTAGTGCAATGAAGATGGAAACTTCATGCACTAAGCAAAACACTTATCAAACACAACATCAATTCCCTCATGGTCTCAAACCCAAGACCTCACACACCTTCAAAGATGGTGAGAGCTAGCGGGGTATGAGAGTAGATTGAGAGGAAGAAGGAGTATTCTTACGAGAAAGATGTACACCTCCTCACATAATCACTCATATTAGCATAGGATTAGCTTAGTAATTAGCATGGTAGAGGAGATGAGCATGCATTGAAGCTTGGCTCTTGGTTGGATTTGCATCACAAATCCAAGAGTTGTTGGTGTAGGCCTCCCTTCTCATGAGCTTTGAGTAGGTGGTAAGCTTTCCATTAAAGCTTGAGAAGGAGCGAGATTCTTCTTTGCTTCACACATGAGATTGTGTGAGTGTGTGTGTGATAATGCCTTGCAAAAATCAGCCCCCTCTCTCTCTTGGTCGACCCCCCTTCCAATTTGCTCTTGCTACAGTCCTATTGGACCTCCCCACGCTTAGCCAATGGGAATTAAGTAGTATAAGTGATAGCCTTCTGACATGTGTCCCCCTTTCCCCTTTTGTGAGAGCTTTAGGTAATAATTTAATTCAACTAAACTCATTGGACCCCTTTGCCTCCTGGCCAATAGGAATCAGGCAAGCCATTGGGCTGATGAATGCTCATTGGTCCCCTTGGGAGACTATCCAATAGTCTTCTAGAGAGCTTAATTCTTATTGGTTCTTTTATTAAGTGTTTTTAAATTAATTAAACTAGATTTACTCTAGCCTAATTCTCATTGGTCCACCTCCAAGGACATCCAATAGGAATTGGGTACACCTTGTGGGCATCTGGGCTAGGGAGCTGACATGTGTCCCTCATTCCCTTTGTGTAAAGAAGCTGTGTGTGTGTGTGTGTGTGTGTGTGTGTGTGTGTGTGTGTGTGTGTGTGTGTGTGTGTGTGTGTGTGTGTGAGTTTCTCTCTCATCCCCTACTTGCAAGACTCGCCCCCTCCTATGTAGGGATGGATGAAGACTTTTGGGGCACACACAAAGCATCCAATTTCCCTAATGTTTGGCCTTTGGACACAACCTTTGAATTTTGGAACCTTAGCATTTTGAAAGTCTTAATGGGCTGAACCTTAGGGTCTTTTAAGCCCATTGGTGCACATAGCTCTTTTGCAGATGGCCCCCCCTTTGGATCCCTATTGGCCGGTCTGCTAACTTAACCAATATTCTAGCTTTTTCTCCCCTGGCACTTCCCCATATTAAATGATCAATTTAACATGAGAAAATCATTTAGGAGAATTAGATATTGATTATTATGACATGTGGTACCCGCCACGTGTGCAACTAGAGAGACTCTAAAGGATATTGATGATTTTTTTAGCACAACTCAATGTTTGGAAGGCGTGTCCAAGTTGCAAAAGAGGAGGATTGTTCAGAAGGCTCACATGTTCACTTTGGTTGGTGAAGATCTTATGACATACAATCGAGATGGAGTGCTACAGAGAGTCCTCTACAAAGAGGAAATTGGTATGGTTTTGGAGCAATGTCATGAAGAGAGTGTACATAAGGACAAAGATTAGGTATTTTTTGCGTTCTTAGAGCTGGTTTTTGGTGGTCATCTATCATATGAGATGTGCACTATTGGTGCAAGACGTGCCATGAGTGTCAAAACCATGGGTGAAAGACAACTGGTAGTTGAGCCACAAGTGGCTATCATAGCTCAAGATGCATTTGAGAAGTGGGTTTGGATGCTATTGGTCCACTACCCAAGTCGAAAAAGCGGTGAAAAGTACATAGTGGTGGCTATTGATTATCTTACCAGGTGGGTTGAAGCTAAAGCAAAAAGAGAGGTAAATGCTCACACGATCACTTAATTTGTTTTTGATTGCATATGTTGCCGGTTTGGGGTGTGCCTTGAATTCTCATTTTTATCGTTGTCAAGGATTGTGGAGTAAGTTGGTGCATGCATTATCGCGAAGTTGGGCATTACATAAGCGCACACACACACACACACACACACACACACACACACACACACACACACACACACACACACACACACACACACACACACACACACACACACACACACACAAATGAAATGTGATATTGAAGTCTTCAAAAGTCCAAAATGACCTATGAGACCAAAAGGTTACATGTGGTGAATCTAATACCAGGTTTGGGTACAAAAAGTACAAAGAACTGAAAAGAAAAAATAGTGGGTAGGGGTGGGGTGAAAGCTGAAGGGGAATACAAAGGGTGAGCTGATACAATGGAGCTCTCTGACAGTTGAGGCATATACATATACATCAATATCCAAAAGGCTATAGAGATTCAATGTCCTCCAAGGTAGACACTGTGTCGGGAGGGCTCCCATGTCACGCCAATATGGTATGGATGCTCTGTTGCAATCTGCATCGATGTCAAGAGGGCCCCCCTCATCCTGGGCAACGGGACTACCCCAACTCTATTGCATGATCAAGCAGTATGCCTCTGGTGCCTCAAGTGTTGTTATGTTGTTGGGGCTGCTCGATCTCTGTCTACGAATGAGAAAAATTTGTAATCTTCCGTGTTGCTAGATCTCTCTCATTTTTCCCCTCTTCAAGAGGTGCTCTTTGTGTTTGAAAATCTCCAGTAAGTATAATTCGAGGCATCTCTGATCCTGGTATCTCATGACTCTAGAAAGTGGCCCAAAACCCTCTCTGAATAGACATGAAAGAAACCTCGTATCTCATAGTATACTGGGAAGTGACATGTAATGTAGCTCTATCTCTGGCTCTATCTAGCACACCTCACAAATCCTGGACTCAGCGGGTACTCCCCTTAATATGCCTGTCTTGATCTCTAGCTGATGTGAGGATGTGCGTATCTGATCAATAGGACATCGTATCCCATGGGATAGATGAGTGTCCATGTATCTTGGTCTGATCACAAAATCGTCCTCCGTGAGTTGGAGAAGATGCTCTCTATAGAAAGTCATCTTCGTACCTAGCTCATGTGTAGGTTGTATCCATGTCCTCTTCGTATCCAGCTGAGTCAAGTCCTATCTGATGAGCCTGGTAATCTCTACCCTAGTTAGGGAGATGGAGGATGCATCCAAAAGAGTACTGAAACGGGGGTAGACGATCCATACTAAAGCCATGTAGTTGAAACCAAGATGCCATATCTGCATACCAACATGATCTATCTCCCTGCAGTGCCAATTGTCGCAAAGACTCTAGTGTTAATTGAGCATATCTGTCTGTAGGGAGAGCCCAAGTGCTATGCATAAATGAAATTGATCGAGTGTGTGCCTCCACTACCAATGGAGGAGGAGCAAGCTCCGCCCTAATAATGTCATGTGTTGTATTGAGGCCTTGGCCCTAATCATCCAAGAAATCATAGACACCAAGGGCTTCTTCATACATCTCCATCCATTAGTATTGCCAGCTCTACTATGATGATCAACTGAGGGGCCCCATATCACCACTCCGTACAGCATGGTCGAAGTGACCAAACTATCAAAGAGCCAAAGCTTTGTTCGAGGTTCTTGGAACTGAACCTGCGAACATATCCTCTCAAGTCTCCCAATGCTGCATAGGCTCTGGTCAATCTTGTATCTGTTGCACGCCTCAGGGAAAATACTGGACCACTGAAAACCGCCCCAAGATAAGTGTATATATCTGCATACTCCACAGTCTCTCAACCATATGTAAAAGTGGGGGCGGACCTCCTTACCCACTGTATCGTGGTGTTAAACACCATTACCTTGGTCTTACCAAGGTTCACAGACAATCCACTGTCCCATGAAAATACATGCAATGCATCCAAATGATGCTGCATCCCCTCCGGAGAATCTGAGATCAGCACAATATCATCAACATATAATAGCAACAGAATCCATGTCCCTGCAAGATGGGCACTTCTACCACCCTCTGCATGTACATAATCTGAAAACTCATCTACATATACCCCAAAGAGAGTCGGAGATAGGGGACAACCCTGCTTCACTCCACCATCGGTTCACCCCAATGGTGGAGTGAACCATGTCGGACATGGCATGAGTAGTGTGTACCTGTCCTACCACTGTCTTGTATAAAGCTAAGATCCCCCCATATCAGCTCTATGGGCACCCCCATGTCTTGCAATCTGTGTATCATTCTGGCTCGTGGCAGCAAAGGCTTTGCAAAAATCCACAAAGCTACAATATATCCTCCTGCCATGGTGTCTACCCTCCTCAATAATGGCTCTGAGTGTCAAAATTTGGCCAAGAGTGGAGAAACCTCTCCTGAACCCTGCTTGTCCTATTGCCCGTATGCCCTCTCTCTCTGCCCATCCACTCAACTCATGCTCAAGAATTGATGCATATAGCCTAGCCAGAGTGTGACCAACCATGATGGTTTGGTAATTCTTGAGAAGCATAGGATCTCGCGACTTGAAGATAGGCACAATAGTGGAAATACTCCAAGTCTCAAGGAAGCCCTCGTACATGGCTCCATTAAACATCATATCAAGAGCCTCTGCAAGCATATCTTGGGCATGGATAAAGTGATCTGCTACCAGACCATCATGATCCTGTGCTCTTCCTGTCTTCATCTTGTCAATGGATTTCCTTACCCTCTCAGCAGTAAAGAAAGTACATGTTTTTGGGCATGCCTCTGGAGGGTCAGGCAAAGGTGGTTGCCCCAATGCTGTATAGAGAGATGTAGCATGTTCCCCCCATGTCTCTGTGGAAGTGATGGCTAGCGGTGGAGAGTGCTCATTGAAAAGCCTCCATGCCTCACTAGAGTCCTGAATCATAAACATTTGATACAGATCACACTCTAATTGAGATAGGTAAGCCCTCTTCTTTTGTCGCACTAGGCGGCGAAAGATAGTCCGTGATTGTCTATGTGTAGTAGTACCCATGGGTACCACTCTCTGTAATCTGATCCTCGTCTCTCTACACTCCTCATCATACCAACTGTTCTGAGGCATGCTCCCAGATTGTATGCTTGGAGGCTGGCGGTGGGGATATGCCTCTCATGCTACATCGTGGAGTGTCTCTGTCAGAATCTAGGTGAGCTAGTGGTCGTCCTGGATCTTGAGTGCATAGCTTCTTATATATCTCATCAGTGTACATGTGATCCGTCTCTCTCGTGAAGGTATACCAAGTATGTGTGGAGGCCTCTCCCAATGGAGCTGTGTTGAACTGGAACAATAGAGTGACATACAAGATAGCATGATCAATTGCTACCCCAACTAGCCTAGTTCCCACCATGAAATCTTGAAAGGAAGGAATGAGTCCTGGTGGAACCATAACATAATCCACTGTACTAGCGCCATGCCAATGTGGAAAGCATGTAAAACCACCTATTGGGGATTCTTTGTAGGCCATTCAGAATGGCCAATTCATGTGCATTCCCCATACCGATCAAGTATCTACCATACTCAGTGTGCTTCTCATCCTGTGATAATCTAGACAGGCCCATTTCTATAATATCAAGCTCTTGCATCAACTCCT
Organism: Adiantum capillus-veneris; assembly: GCF_014529385.1. Lineage (NCBI taxonomy): Eukaryota > Viridiplantae > Streptophyta > Polypodiopsida > Polypodiales > Pteridaceae > Adiantum > Adiantum capillus-veneris. The sequence continues at coordinate 168,952,140 of NC_140934.1, read as the reverse complement.
TTGAGGTATCATAAAATACTGTCTGGTGATGGGAAGTCCTAGCATTGAAATCCCCCAAGATAATAATGTCACCATCTCTGGAAAACCCTCATATAGCATCATCCAAAATACAGAAGGGGGAATGTCCTCTAGGTGATGCATATACTGACGTACTAGCTAGGAGGGAAATAGCAAATAGCAATGTAGAGATATATGTCTGTCTCTGCCTTCGATCTCACCCACATGTACCTAGCATGCTCATCCCTCCGAGCTATATGTATCAAAGACTATAGATCCTCCTTGAATAAGACTGCCACTCCTCCCTCCTGAACCTCATCCTCTGTGCTCTAATCAAGTCTCCTGTCTGCAAGTTGTCTCCCATCTGTATCCACTCACATGGGGCATGGACTGCCCCGGGGCCTAATGCGCCTTAGGTAGAAAATGATGTCTCTCCCTGTGAAACTATCTTCAAAGGCCCCTACATTAAGGCGCAAAGATCAATTACAATTCCATGTAGCCACTCTAAATGTGGTCCCACAGGTCTCGCACTGTCATGCGGGACACTTCTCCAGAATAACCACTCGTCCATCCCTGCAGAAGGCCACTTTCCCCTTCTCTCGAGCTGTCATTATCTCGGGCATAACTTCTTTCATCTGAGCAAGCTGTGTGAGTGTGATGTCATCTCCAAGAATATGCCTGTTTTCTTTAGTGTAGGATGATTCTTCAAGAAGTCCTTCTTTGCCTCCATGGATGGGAAGCGCATGATTAGAGCTCTTTCCTTTGAAGTCTCCCCATTTCCTTGAGTCTTCTTCCCTACCCTCCATGCCTTTGTATGAGTAGCCTCACTACCCATCATGCAGAGAAGTTCTTTGACTTCCCCTTCCACATCATGTCGGTCTTTTAGACCGGTTATTCGTATGTGCAGAGCTTAGTCTTCCTTTGTTGCTCTTCTTCTAAAGTCATGTTGATGACTGTAGGAGTGGGGATAGATGTGATTTCTTTCCCTTTCCCTTTCTTAGAGACTTCTATCCATTTATCGGCCTCATCTACCTTCTTCTGTGTCTTTGTGATTACATCCGCCCACAAAGACGTCTTTGCCCCATTCTGTTTCTTCCTCTTTGATCATTCGTACCTATTCCTTGAGAGAGAGAGAGAGAGAGAGAGAGAGAGAGAGAGAGAGAGAGAGAGAGAGAGAGAGAGAGAGAGAGAGAGAGAGAGAGAGAGAGAGAGAGAGAGAGAGAGAGAGAGAGAGAGAGAGAGAGAGAGAGAGAGAGCTTGTGAGCGGTTGACGACGGTGATGTGGCCTTTCGTGGAGGTGATGGATGTCAGTTGGCAGTTGGCGATGGTTTGCCTTGTGCTCGCAAGGGCATGGTTCCCACGGGGGCCCAAGGGGCCCATCTTTTATAAGTGAGGACAAGTGTAGACAAGGAGGTTGGGTCTCATGGTGTCCACCGCTTGAGTGGGGGTCCTTCCCACATAAAGTGTCATGCAGGCCAGCCAAAAAGTGGTTGTTCCCAACCAATAAAGCTAAAAAATAGGGCAAGTGTCGATAAAAGAAATAGTTGCTAAAAGTGGTTACTCGCCCCTAATAAAGGAGACATTTTTTGCAAGTTTAGGAGAATTTTTTCTGCAATAAGGGATTCAAGAATTGAGAGGAGAAGTTGGACAAGCCAGGTATGGAGAACTCCGTGGTGCAAGTTGTAAATCAACTTTGGAAGAATCAAGCAAGCCCTTTTTGTTGTCAATTATTGATCCCCCTTCTACTCTCTATTGCTTTCTCATTGGTTGTGGGTGCCAGTGTGTGTGGGTTATCCTCGGGCCTTTCTTTTGTGTGGTGCAGAGAGAGAGAGAGAGAGAGAGAGAGAGAGAGAGAGAGAGAGAGAGAGAGAGAGAGAGAGAGAGAGGATCTCTGGTGGTGGTGGTGGTGGTGGTGTGTGCAATTGAAGCATGGTGGGGTGTCAAGCATTTTTCAAACTCTCTAAAGTGTGTGCAGGCTTGTTGATAAGTGATATCAAGGGTGTGTTATAAACATTTGTGTTGTTTTTGAGGTGTAGCAGAGTGGATTGGGGTGATGTGATCATCTTGGGCTATAGAGAGGCAATCTTGAGTGTTTTTGTGTGTGTTTGCATTTCCCCTTTCCATCGTTGTGCAAAAACATATCAATGGGTAGCAGTAAACTAATAAACATTATGCACTCATACCAGAAACCTCTGAAATTCGATAGTAACCACCCCAATCGGGATGTCCAACATGGGCTACAACAGTAAGTCAAGGCAACGGACTGCAACAATAGTGGGCCTTGCACCACGGAAACACAAAAGTGGCAGCATATACGTCTGACGAGTACAAGTAGCATGGACATGGTAGCATTTGACGACATGCATAGGGAACTGTTAATTGGAACAGAAGTTACGTATAGATAGTCACCCCCAAATGCCACCAAACCCTAGATGGTGCCGCCAATCATGTGTCACTAGACACACCCTTTTTTATCAACACTAGTGGCCTACATGCTTGCATGTAGTCACTTAAAAGAAATTAATCAGAATGAGCATTTATTTATCAAACCAATATAAGCTGGTCGTATAAGAAGATGTTGTAAAGGGTGGAGGGGAATTAGGAGATCTTAAGATGAGAGGAGGTGGAATATGTGCTTGGGTGGTGTATTATATATAGTATATTGACATTTGGGTGTAAAGATACATAGAGGAGCTTACTCAGCGGTAGAGATAATTGAAACGAGCTTCCTAGATGTATGTTATCAAAATGCATTGAGAAATTTCATACATGGAGGGTCTCTGATATGGTAGCATTGTAATGATCGTTATCTGCAAAAGTGTTACTCAAAGACAAAGCATTAAAGGTAATTTCTTGTTAAACTCAACAACAATTTAATCAGACACTAAATGCATTAATATCTTAAAAGCTATTAATGATAAAACAAATTGGAAATTGGGGTTGAAAACAGCCAGGTTTGAGTGCAAACAATGAGGTGCTATTTATAGAATGGTTTGCAAAGATGGGGTAACTAGTGGATATCATTTCTGCGTCAAAGTGATACTAAGCTCATACAATAAATGCAAATGAAACATTAATCATAACACTTGTAGTTAGGGGCCATTCCACTTTTTATGTTTAGTGTTTCCTCCTAGTAATTGCCTTTGAAGGAGTACTCTAGGACATAAATCATTATGGAATTCTATTGTATTGTAGTTTGGAGGATTTCTAAATGATCTAATGTATGATAAAATTGTAAATTCTTGTGAGGACTTTAAAACTTTCATGTGGTTGTTTTAAAAAATGTGATTGCTCCTAGGTCTCTAGCTGAAGCAAAAAAAATAAAATTTACAAATATTACATCTCACGGTAAAACCCTAAACCTTATATGTTACCCTTGAAGTATACTTAGGATCTTTTAGTCCTACCTGAACTTTAAGACATGGATTACTATGTACATACTTGAAGACCCCAGCAGAATGGGATGAACAATTGATAATTGTGATTCCGTTGTACAATCTCTCCCCCATTCAAAGAGTGAGCATTTTTCTCTTCCACATATTTATTTGTTGATTTCTTGAATGCTCAAAATGGATGCAGACTTCTTGGCCGGAAATTATAATGATCATAGCCCATAAGGAGCACTTGAATAATAAAATCTACATAAATGTAATACCCTTTTGCATAGTCCATAGACCAATCATGCTTTTTTCCACCTGTTAGCTGTAGTAAATAACTCTATATCAATTTCCATCACTCTTAGGAGGACTAACAATATGATATACATCTAGCAAGATCATTTCAATTATCTCTAATGAGTAAGCCCTCTCTCTTTCTCTCTCTGTCTTTCTCTCTCTCTCTCTCTCTCTCTCTCTCTCTCTCTCTCTCTCTCTCTCTCTCTCTCTCTCTCTCTCTCTCTCTCTCGTTGGAATTAGGGTTGTAGGGAAACGCACACAGCTTGGAGAAGATGAAGGAAGCTCAAGGCACACAACAAAGAGTATCTTACTTAGTGTGCAATGGAAAGATAGATAGCCCTAGAGTGATGGGGGTATATACAATGCACGGGGGAAAAAACCTCCTAAAGAAGAAAATGCCCCGGCGGTCCTAGTGTGTTCACACATCACTACCATCTGTATATGGTAATGAATCCCCCCTAGGAGTGATGCAGTGAAAGAGGGATGGCACAAAGAGTAAAGGGAAGTGCCATGCCCTGAGGACACGATCAGTCCACAAAGGGGAGCAAGCCCAAAGCTTTGCGGAAAGCTTCAAATTTCTCACGAGACAATGCCTTTGTGAAAAGATCTGTAAGGTTGTCCTGACATAGTGGTAATGCACCTCAATGTGCTTTGTGCAAGCATGAAAAATTGGGTTCCTCGCAACTGCCAATTCACTCTGACTGTCAGTGTAGATGATGTTGGCAATGTCTTGTCCAACACCCAAATCATCCATAAGGTGTTTGACCATACACACTCAATCGTAGCTATGAAGATTGCCTTGTACTCAGCCTCACAACTGGAAGTAGCCACAATAGGTTGCTTCTTGCTCAACCATGAAATACATGAATTTTGAAAGGTCAACCTTTCAACAACGCTTCCACAAAGATTCCATCAATATTCCTCAAAGATTCTCTAAAGATCCCAAATAAATATGATGATGAAGTGATGAAGACGAAGATGGATGCTGTAATGTGAAGATACAAGCTCATGGACATCATCAAATATCCCGTTATTATTATTTTAAGCCATTACGGCCACTTTTGTAATGTTTACGGGAACTTCATATTTTAAGTCGGCAATTGTATTTTGGCCACATATGTTTGTTGGATGAGCAAAGCCAGCTCACAGTGTTGTAATTAAGCTCTATAGAAGCCTAGGGACAAATCATGTCATTTTGGTCGGACATTAGGTTTTCTAAGGTTTAGTATATAAACCAAACCTAAAGCGTTGTAAAAAGACTTCTAATAATCTGATCTTCTATGTCGTTGGGAGATTGCGAGAGAGTGAGAGTGTGTGTGTGTGTGTGCTACAGGAGCTACGATGGTCAGAATCGCAAACGGAGAGCAGCAGTGTGTTGCCCACGAGGAGAGCTACGCGTTGATGCTTAAATCACGCGCGTTCGTCTGTGTTTTGGTAGATTCACCCGTGAGCTACTTTTGGAGTTTCGGTGAGTAATTGTTGTCCGTTTTTGCATTTCAGCATATCCACGCGATCAGAGAGAGTAGAGCTACACATTAGGCACTTTAGTTTTCGGAAACATCGACTTGCAAAAACCGGCCAGACATCCTACGCGTTTTCTGCACGGAGAGTATTGGGTAGGTTTTTTTGGTCACGGACCTTAGGGAGAGTGGCCTATTGGTGTTGATAGGATATCCCTCAAGTTTCGTAATGTTTTGAGAACGTCTAATGGGCTTTTGGCTTGCGGTAGCATCATAGGAGACTCTTATATTCACAGAACCGATGGCATGTAGATTTGATATCTCTGTAGGAAGTAGTCATTAGTCGGCCGAGTAGAGGTTGACACCCTTTGCTTGCTTAGTCGGTCTAGTAGAGGTTGACACCCTTTGCTTGCTTCCACGCGCCTGTGGGTCAAGCTTCGTCCTCAGTTGACATTATATGCTAGGTGAGTTCTCGCTATGCTGACGTCCGTCGCGGTGTATCCGTCCAACATTGGCGCCGTTGCCGGGGACGAGGGCCCTAAGTAGGTGATCGAGACTAGTCCTTGAGGATAGAGGTCCCTCTGGCTTGGCATAGTATATTCATTCTTTTAGATAGGATCGGAGAGTGGTGGACTCTTTTGGTCTTAGAGGGAGTCTAGGGAGCGTGTGTCTGGCCTAGATCCTTCGTCTTAGGTAGTATTAGGTAGTAGTAGGTTGGGGTGTAGAGAGTAGGAGTTGGAGTGGTAGATGTGGTGGTAGGTTGACTTGAGAGTCCGTGTGAGGCCAGGAAGTAACCAAGACATCAAAATCACCATCTCACATGATAAGTAGGAGTAGGGTAAGTAGGATATCTTGATTGCTGATCTAGAGTACTTTATGCATGTCTTGTTTGTTGTTAGGCTCATCAGAGAAGTGGAAAACACTAAGTAGGAAAGATGGTAAATTGTGTTTGGAAGCTAATTTGAAGTCCAAAAGTTTCTGTGATTATTGCTGAGAGCTCTAGAGCATAGGAAATACTACTGCCAGAAAAAATTTGCATTTTAAGACAGTAGCCATCCTACGCGTAGGATGTCTCCAGGGCACTTTTGGCAGGGAATTTGGGAAAACTGAGGTTACCAGTGGGTTCAAAGGGTAGGTTTTACCCTAGTAACATATTGACTTGGGTGTTTTTCCCTATTTTTGTTGACCAAAAGCCAAAAGGCGAAGTTAGAAAACGTAAAATTTCAGAAAAGGCTTAAATTGAGTGATTTTTGCATGTTTTTGCAATTGTGAAGCATCAAGGACACTTCAGTCTGAAAAAATAAGCAGTAGACATCCTACACGTAGGATGTCTACAGGGTGATCTGGGCACTTTTTGGGAAAACTGAGGTTACCAGTGTGTTTGGAAGGTAGGTTCTACCCTATTTTCACTTGGAAAGTGGAAATTTCACCAAATTTTGACAGATCAAAGCCAAAAGACTAGAATTGCCAGACATCCTACCCAAATTGTGTCCAAGTCCTAATTTTGAGACCAAACCATAGGATGACTTCAAAGGCATGTTCTAAATGTTGTATTGAGTGCATGTGATAAATTTCATCTCATTTGGGTCAGCGAAAGGAAGATTGAACAGACTTTAGCATTTTTGACTGAAAAAGGCAAGAATAGCTAGTTTTGGGGTCTTTTGACATCCAAACTCAAATCTAAGCATACCAGTGGGTTGTTGAAGACTAGGGGAATCTTTGGTCCAAGTTTGGGTTCATTCTGGGCAAAAAGACATCCTACACATAGGATGTCTATTGCATAATTCTGAAACCAAAATTCTATTATGACCATACCATGCTGTCATATAGCCTCAGATAAGCCTCCTAGGCAAATTTGGTCCAATTTGGAGCTGATTTGACTTGGGAATTCATCAGAACAGACATCAGGATTTTGGAACAGATTCTTGATCATTTGACCAACCTATAGGTGTCAGAATCAAAAAGTAAACATAGCTATGAGTTTAGCACATCAAGGGGAAGCTACAGTGCAAGTTTGAGCTGAAACAGAGCAAAAAGACATCCTACGCATAGGATGTCTCCAGGGTCATAAAGTGGTCAAAATTCTACTTTGGCCATATAGGGAGGTTCTAAGTGTCTCAAGGATTCCAGAACTTTTTTTCAAAAGTGAATTTGGACCTTGTTTGGCCTATTTACCAAGCAAAGACAAGAATTGTCAGACATCCTATTCTTGGAGTGCACTAGAAGCTTATGCAGCCCAAATCTTGACCTGTTGGCATCCAAATTCAATTTTGAGCATACCATTGGGTTGTTGAGCACTAGGAGAATCTTGGGATCAAGTTTGGACAAAATATGAGCACTTAGACATCCTACGCGTAGGATGTCTCCAGCTTGATTTAGGACTCCAAAGCAACCTATGAGCACACCACTGTGATCAGCACATCAAGGAGAAGCTGGGGTGAAAATTTCAAGTCATTTTGAGCAAAACGACATCCTACGCGTAGGATGTCTCAAGGCCATTTTTAGGTCCAAATGAAATTCTGAGCATACCATTGTGTTGCTGGACTTAAGGGGAGTCTCTGGACCAAATTTTGTTAAATTCTGAGCATATAGACATCCTATGCGTAGGATGTCTCTAGGCTAGTTTTAGGGTCCAACTGTAATTTTGACCATACAGGAGTGTTCACACTGTCACAGAGATCCCAAATCTTCTTTTAAAAATTGAATTTGGACTCATTTTGACCATTCTAAACTGCATTTCACTATTTTGGCCATAACTTTCACAAACGGTATCGGATCGGAAAAGTTTTTATATCAAAACGTAGCTTGAGAGCGACTCTACAGATCTTAGAGCAAAACATGAACTACGTTGGCATACATTTAGTTCTATTTTGAAAAAAACGTCGTTTAAGGCCTCAAATTGCATCCGGAAGTCAGGTGTGTCTAAAACCGACAGTTCGAAAGAATTGTGAGAAAACGGGCACGGTTTTGAACATAGTTTTGACTTTTCCCTAGGAGAGGGGCTAGTGAGCCTTAAGCGAGGTCATCGGCTAGAGTCGACCCAGGCTCTAGAAGAGACCGCTCAAATCGACCTAGAGCAGACTCGAGTGCATGTGAGATTTTCATCATCAGGGAAGCTGAAATTTGAAACCAGATTTGGTCTCTAGACCTTCTAATTGATCGTCAAAGACTGCTAAGTTAGTAGATTGAAATTATCTTTTGGAAAAACCATTGGTCACCCGCGGGAAGGTGTAAAAGTTAACTACAACCTAGTGTAAAATTTGAGCGTCCATACACAAATCTGGTAGCAGTAAGACCATACACAAGGACTCTTGATTTTGCAACAACAATCGCAAGTTCTGGAGAACTTTAACACAAGATTTTTGCTAGCAAATGATTGCGACGTGCATAATTCTCTTGTGCTAGCTTAAGTTTAGTTCAACTAAAAGAAAACTTGAAAGTCACTTCCGAGCTCAAGGAACAAGTGTGGCCGTCAAAGGCACATCAAGAATTTTTGCATTCATTGTGAAAAAGTTTGCCAGCTAAATAGAATTTTGCAGATTGTGTGCTAAAGTGAACACAGGTTAGCTCGACTCAAGAATCGCTACAAAGGGAGCAGTCATTGCAGTATAGTGGTAAGTTGCATAACTTATCACAGTGCTTCCACTAGATCGAGGACTGCTAAAAATCTCTAGGAAAAGCAAGCAGCCAGACAAGACAGTATCAACCCTGGGAAGCAAGGGAGCTAAGAAGTTCAAGAAGTTCAAGCAAAGCCCAGTTCAGAAAACTCGGAGATTAGGGAATCCACAAAAGCTGAAGGACCTCAAGTGAAAAAAACCGACACAAGGGTGCTAATAATTTTTATTAGCATTGAGGCAAGCAATTAGAGCTATCAATGAACAGGTACAACAAGGGAGTCAAGACGAAAGCAATGGCGTCTCAAAGGAATCAGACCCAGCCGAGATGAAGCTTCAAGTACATCCAGAGAAATTACAAGCGAGCAAATTTGGATCTATCTGATTGGCCACTACAAAGGACTGCCATGCTATGAGGATGTCAATCGGAATTTGTACATCAAGACAAAGAAAGATACAGAGGAAACTCGGACATCTCAATTTGTGGAAGTTGAAACAGCGAAGAATGTACTACACCCACATCTAGATTTCATGGAAGACTGTCTGGGATCAATTTACATGAGCCACGGAACATACATCGACAATGAGATAGAAATGTTGTACAAGGATCAACTTACAGAACTCTACGCATATCCTCCGAGTATTTTTCTGTACAAAGCACAAGATGGAAAACAAAAAATTGGTACCCTCTATGGAGACGAAGATGGTCGATACTACAGGGCTGTCACAAGTCATGAAGTTCCTGTAGAAAACAATCATTATTTTGCAACAGAAGCGTTTGGCTCAAGAGGAGAAGACTACATGTCTAAAGGTGGTAATGTATACCATCTCGTCAGGAGTCCAAGTGGAATTTCAAGAAGCATTGGAAGATGTCGAGCCGGAGGAGAGACCACTGGAAATTCACAATGCCCAATGTAGAAGGTCAGGTCGAGATGTCATTGTGGTCGACAAATACGATAGGCACTATGAAATAGCAGATGTGAAAAATATGGATGAGTTTAGCAATTGTGGGCAACCTGTAAGTCACATACTTGGACCCCATCCAAAAGCACCATTAAGGGAAACGAAAAACAAAGATTCGGTTCGATCTTCACCCTCGGCGCAGAACTCGCCAAAATCAACTCGAAAACATAGCCCTAAGGCTATGCAGAAGCCCCACGTCAAAGACCATATACTAATGGAAGAATTAGCATAACAACTGCTAGAAAGCATGGATAGTGATTTGATCTTGTATGCAAGCAATAATGGAAGCTATTTTCAGCTTCTCAAGGACAAGACGATGAAGGATAAAGAGACAAAGCCAGTGGATACACCTAAGTCAGTCGTAATCTACAGGTTCATGCATGCAAAGAAGAGGTCATATGTGTATCTAGATACCAGAGGAAACCATTATCAACAGTATTATGGAGAGTTGCCTCGTCCAAAGGGTGCACATGTTGAGATAACAACATATTGCGAGTTGCCTCGTCCAAAGGGTGCACATGTTGAGATAACAACATATTGCGACCGATGTGCCATTGGTCATTTAGTGAAGGACTGCCCAACAAAGCTCTACATGGAAAAGAAGAAGCAACAAGCCAAAAGCAAAGTTCAGACAGTGACAACAAGGGAACGGAAGCAAGAATCCCCAACAAGATCTCCGGAAAAGAAGCAGATCTTGTCACAGAGCACAAAAGATAGGCTCAAGACACAGTTGCTTGAAGTCAAGGGTGTCAACGACATTATCATAGAGAATCGGGCTTTCAAAAAAGATCAATTGAATCAGCTAATTCAAGATCGTTTAAGGAACCTCAGTGAGAACAAGTCAAAGCATCCACAAGGTGATGAATATGAAGCTCGTAGTTCAAGGTTCGAGAGCAAAAGAAGCCAAGATTCTGACGATAGTGAGCCAACACAAGAAGAGGTGGCAGAGGTAACAAAAAATCTTAGTGCCACATCACAAGTGGAAGACATGCAAATAGAATCAATGGATGAAGCTGAAAGTCTACCAAATAAATTCTCTATTGTGGACTCTTCATTGGTGATTGAACAAATCAAAGAGTATGAGAAGCTAAAAGAAGATGTAACTGAAGACATAGAATGCACAGAAGAACAGGAAATGACTGAGTCCAAGATTGACTACCAAGGACAAGCAATACAGGATATGAATGAATATTTTTGAGAAGAGACTCTACAAAAACCCATGGAACAATGGAAACCAAAGGCCACGGCGACCATTGCATCAGAAGAAGAGAGTCAACCTCAACATCCTGCTACACAAGCTTCAAAACATTTCCAAGAAGAAAAGTCACCATTGAATGACCTTCAAGTGCTAGAAGAAGTAAATAGTGACAAAGAGCTTCTGAAATCAAGAGTCAAGGCATCACAGTCAGAAACTAGCAATGAACACCAACAAGCAGCTACAACAGAAGATAGTAAGCACTTGGGACATGCTACAGCCAGTCAAATGACAAAGAAGTTCAACATACAAGAGGATGACAAAGCCTTCAAGGCACAAAAGTCTAAGAAAAGTACCGAAAGCAACGAGGACATCAGTTACTTGGAAGCCAACAAGAAGATTAAATTCTCGTTGGATGTGTATGAGAAACTGAAATTCAATTTTACAGCAGAGATAGATTGCACTGCCACGACTAATGTCATGTCTTATGGGCTGTGGTTACTTCTAGGTAAGCCATAACTGTATGAAATTCAGGTACAGGTTCCTATATCACATGGAATAGCTGTCACAAGTTTAGGGATTGCAGAAGCTACCCTTAAACTACGGTCAAAGGTAATCAAAGACAGATTCCTAGTGGTGGATTCATCGAAAATGAGTACACATTTGATTTTGTCCAAGAAATTGGCAAAGGCAGTTGAAGAAGAACTTGGATTTTCAACAATGGTCATCACGACTAGCTCCCAAGAAAGCCAGCCTACGACCGCTCCAAGATTATCGACTGCTGACAAAGGAAAAGCTAAAGTTAGCACACAAATGTCCTACCAACACACGCATCCTCTTCAATCAAAGTCTTCAGTCCAACCCACTCAAGTTCAAGACAATGCTTCTATATCAACGGTCAATATGCTTCCACATGAAAGGTAGACTCCAAAGAAAACCTTTCAACCGAAATACCCTACACTGCGAGATCACCGCCGCCAAAGGTTTTCAACGGTCTACATTAAAACTGAAGAAATAAAGGTCAAGGACCCAATATGGGTAAATGAGCCTAGCCAATTGACGAAAGGTAAACACATGGGATGGATAGCCTCCCACTACATCTTAGCAGAGCAAGGCTATTATGAAGGTCAAAAGAAACTTTGGTTACCAAAACCACAGACCTCGGCTTATGTGGTGGATAAAGGTTTAAAAAAGCATCCCCAAAAGCAACAAAGCTCATATTTATATCGCCAAAGGAGACCAACCAACAAGGCTCACCAAAGGGATGCAGGAAATTTCAAATCCAACTGGCCTTCGTACCAACATAGGACTTCATCGATAAATAATTTCAAAAATGGCACTCTTGTACATCTCAATACGACATCAAAAACATCATGGGAAGTGCCATCTACAATTCTTCAAGCACAAGGTTACTATCAAGGAAATCGGAGAATCTGGCTACCAAAGATGCCAGGTAAACATTCTTCAATCAAACGACTTCAGCTTGAAAATAATCGCAATTTCACGGAAGGCAAAATCAAGGACAATGTCACACTCAAGGCAAAGGATATTTGCAAAGACACGCTAATCACACGATGCAGATACAAATGGGTGCCAAAAGAACAACACATAACGAAGAAGATTGAAGTCATCTCTAGCTCTCAAGAAATGTCAAGACATGATAGACAAAGCGTTACACAGAATGGAGCGAGCCAATCTTCTCAACCAAGGGACCAACAACAACAAAAAGAAATTTTGACAACCAAGGTCACCCAGGTATGGCAAAAGAAACCAATATTGCCAGTATGGTCCTTTACAAATCCTCTCTTCGAGGGTGAAAGTTTTGAATTTCAAAACCTATTCTTGGTCGAAAGCTCCCGAGAGTAAGTCAAGTCGCCATGGCATAAGAGTCTAGAGTCGAGCAGCTAAGCCACTAAATGAGCAAAGTGTCAGACCCAAGCTTCAAGTCTAATATTTTCTCTGTGGTCTATGAGTCTAGCTAATAGATATAAGCTCAAGCTGGAGAGTTGAGCATACATAAAGTCATGTCACTCATGCTGGAAGAGGTGAGCATAAGAGTCAAAGTCTACTATTTTAAATGGTGGAGTGGCGGAGTAGTCCAGAAAACACTCACGCACATGAACACAATGAGGAGAGTGGAAAAAACCTCGTCGACAAAAACCCTTCTTGTGAGTAACGGCAGCTCTTGAAGTCAAATATATTTCTGCTTCTCTAGCTACGTTCACTCCTGGAAGCACCCATTCAAACTCCTCTCGCAGCGCATATTGTTTCCCATGCATCTATCTGTGCAAGCATACACAAACCCTTCTTGTGAGTAACGGCAGCTCTTGAAGTCAAATATATTTCTGCTTCTCTAGCTACGTTCACTCCTGGAAGCACCCATTCAAACTCCTCTCGCAGCGCATATTGTTTCCCATGCATCTATCTGTGCAAGCATACACAATGTCCCATCATTGGACGTTTGCATTTGACACATTTGTGTTCCACCCATGCACTTACACAACAAAATGACGATGACGAAGCGGTAACAGGTTTCATAAGTATTTGCTCAACAACAACGACTCTGACTTCAAGCTACTAACACTTATCCAATGTATATCAAGCCAATAATAGTAGCCATACGGCCATAAGTACTTTAACTCAACAAAACTAGGTTACATCAAACATAAGTACATATAGCCTAACATTTAATGGTGACTAAAGGCTTTTTTTTTCCACTGGGTTTTTCCCTTTAGTCCTATCCAGGTATCCAAGACCTTCATTTTGTAATATACGCCACATTTTATTTTTACTATTTTTCTTATGAAAACACAAAAAATCAGACCAACGACATCCCCAAACAACTACATGCTCATCAACTAGAAAATCAAAGGGGAGCGACCCAGAAAAAATTCAAAAAGGCTTCAAGTTTATAGGTACACATGTAGGATGACACCCAAAGAACAAACAATACAGAGCTGCCACGGTAAAGACTTGCTGCAACAACAAACCTCACTCAACCTATTCACGCTACAACAATCAATCGGAGGGGGAGAGCTATGGCTTCAACTACACTACATGTACAAGAAAAAGATACCTCTACAACATACAAAGAATCTGATAGAAGCAACTGCAACAACAAAAGCTTCAACCAACACCAAAACATGAAGCACTCGTCAAGGCCACTGCAGACATAGGGTCTTGTCGGGGATGACAAGACTTCGGAGGGGGAGAGTGTTGAAAGGTCAACCTTTCAACAACGCTTCCACAAAGATTCCACAAAGATTCCTCATAAATTCTCTAAAGATCCTAAATAAAGATGATGTTGAAGTGATGAAGATGAAGATGGATGCTGTAATGTGAAGATACAAGCTCATGGACATCATCAAATATCCCGTTATTATTATTTTGAGCCATTACGGCCACTTTTATAATGTTTACGGGAACTTCATATTTTAAGTCGGCAATTGTATTTTGGCCACATATGTTTGTTGGATGAGCAAAGCCAGCTCACAGTGTTGTAATTAAGCTCTATAGAAGCCTAGGGACAAATCATGTCATTTTGGCCGGACATTAGGTTTTCTAAGGTTTAGTATATAAACCAAACCTAAAGCGTTGTAAAAAGACTTCTAATAATCTGATCTTCTGTGTCGTTGGAAGACTACGAGAGAGTGAGAGAGTGTGTGTGTGTGCTACAGGAGCTACCGTGGTCGGAATCGCAAACGGAGAGCAGCAGTGTGTTGCCCACGAGGAGATCTACGCGTTGATGCTTACATCACGTGTGTTCGTCTGTGTTTTGGCAGATTCACCTGCGAGCTACTTTTGGAGTTTCGGTGAGTAACTGTTGTCCGTTTTTGCATTTCAACATATCCACGCGATCAGAGCGAGTAGAGATACACATTAGGCACTTTAGTTTTCGGAAACGTCGACCTGCAAAAACCAGCCAGACATAATATGCGTTTTCTGCATGGAGGGTATTGGGTAGGTTTTTTTGGTCACGGACCTTAGGGAGAGTGGCCTATTGGTGTTGATAGGAAATCCCTCAAGTTTCGTAATGTTTCGAGAACGTCTAATGGGCTTTTGGCTTGCAGTAGCATCATAGGAGACTCTCGCATTCACAGAACCGATGGCATGTAGATTTGATATCTCTGTAGGAAGTAGTCATTAGTCGGTCGAGTAGAGGTTGACACCCTTTGCTTGCTTCCACGCGCCTGCGGGTCGAGCTTCATCCTTAGTTGACATTATATGTTAGGTGAGTTCTCGCTATGCTGACGTCCGTCGCGGCGTATCCGTCCAACAATGAACTGCCAAGCATGAAACAAAAACCACTTGTGGACACTCGCGTGTCATAACAACCAGCCCAAATGAGTCTGAAAAAGCATGTAAATTTGGCAGCAATGATCCCCCCTTGAGATAAAACAAGCCAAGATTCAAAGTTCCACTCAAGTAGCAAAAAATCCTCTTGACTGCCTGCCAATGCTTAGACCTTGGGCTATGCATAAATCTGCTGACATGTGAGACTGCAAATTGAATATCCGGCCTCGTGTTGCATACATAAATGAGGCATCCAACAACAGTTTGGTAAAGAGTGACATCAGCAGGATCACCAGCATCATGTAGACTCAACTTCAAACTTGTTTTCATGGGAGTGGTAATAGGTTTGCAATCCTCAAGTCCAAATTTATATACCAATGTCTCTATGTAGCTTTTCTGACACAAGGCAATATCACCATCACACTACTTAAATTGTATGCCCAAGTAATGATGCAACATCCCCAAATCTTTCATCTTGAAAGTAGCATTCAAACCAGCCTTAAATTCAGCAACGTGTGCCTCATTGGGACTAGTGATCATCAAATCATCCACATAAAGAACAACAATGAGAAGTACATCGCCCTCGTGCTTGACATACAATGTGCTTTCTGTTGGACTGTTACAAAATCCTCGTTTGACCAAATGAGTGTCAGCTTTCTCATACCAAGACTAGGAGATTGCTTCAACCCATATA
Organism: Adiantum capillus-veneris; assembly: GCF_014529385.1. Taxonomy (NCBI): domain Eukaryota; kingdom Viridiplantae; phylum Streptophyta; class Polypodiopsida; order Polypodiales; family Pteridaceae; genus Adiantum; species Adiantum capillus-veneris. The sequence continues at coordinate 168,936,250 of NC_140934.1, read as the reverse complement.
AAGCCTTCTTTCATCTGCACACTTTGTCCTCTTGTCCTTTCTTGACAAAACAGCAAGGCTGCGTTACATAGACTTCCTCAAAAATGTTACCATTCAAGTAACAATATCGGATTGATTAACATCCCAACCAAAATGAGCTGCCAATGCACATAGAAAACAAACAGTAGTCATACAACAAGTGGGAGCAAAAGTTTCTTCATAATGTATGCCTTTCTGTTGTGCATAGCCTTTTGCAACAAGTCAAGCCTTATGGCGATCAATGTCACCATCCGGCTTGCGTTTTAATTTGTAAACCCACTTTGTAGCAATGAACTTTCTGCCAGGAGGCAAATCACATAAAGTCCATGTGTCATTTTCTATAAGTGCATCATATTCGGATTGCATGCCACAGCCATCCAATTTTTTGAATTTTGTGCTTCAGCAAAAGATGGGGGTTCCTTTGTATCACATAAGCTAGACACAGCCAAAGCATAATAGTCTGATGCATAAGAGGCATGGCGAGAACGTGAATGAGTACGACCAGACAAAGGTGCATCCAATTTACTGTCACGCAAAGTGTGCACCAGCCATTTTGGCATACCTCTAGCCTTCTCATTTTCAGCCCTTTCCTCATCAAGTACATCATGTACATTTGCATCAGTAATAGGCTGATCTATAACATTTTCAGAAACCCCATAGGCTATACATTTGTCTCATTTGAATTTACATTCAAACTTCCGCCACTGAAAAGAGGCAATAAATTGTCATAAATGTCATCTGAGCTTACATTACTATCTCTAGTACATGACAACAAAGGCTGAACAGAATCTTCCACAAACATAACATCACGTGAGACCAAAATACGCATTGTTTGCGAATGGCACAACCTGTAATCTTTGCTTTCAGCACTATAACCAACCAAATACATTTAACAGCCTTATCATCCAATTTTTCTTTTGCGTTGCACTTGTGGCACTAAACCACAAGCCAACAGCCAAAAGCATGCATGTGCTCAATAGATGGCTTTCTATCATGCCATGCTTCATATGGAGTCATATACTGCAACGCTTTTGTAGGACACCTGTTGAGTACATAAGTGGCACACATGACAGCCTTGAGCCAAACGAATGTGGTAAAGCTTGACTCTTGACCATACATCATGCCATTTCCTAGTAAGAGACCTGGTTTTCCTCTCAACAACACCATTTTGCTGAGGCGTATATGCCACTGTACATTGGTGCTTTATCCCACGACTAGCCAAAAATGCATTAAATTCATGAGACATATACTCCCCCCCTCGATCGGAATGGAGAATGCCCATAGTACATTTCGATACATTTTCAACCATAGCAAGAAATTTATTGAAGCACATAAACACTTTGGACTTAGCTTTCAATGGATATATCCATGCATGCCTGGAGTAGTCATCAATGAAAGTCACAAAGTACAAGTAATTTCCCGAAGTTTGCATAGGCCCACAAACATCACTATGCACAAGCTGCAATCTGCATGTAGCACGAACTGACCCATCCTTTGGAAACTTCGCACACTGCATTTTACCCAAAATACAGCCTTCACAAACATGTTTGGCAGGTGCTTCAAGAGGCGGCAAAGAAGCAACCATATCAAATTTCTATAAACACAATAAACTAGCAAAATTCATATGCCCAAAACATGCACTACAAGAGGTACTTAATGTTAGCGACGCTCGCAGTGCGACGCTCAAATGCAAAAAAACCACGGTGTCGCTATGAGCGTCGCTAAGTTACTTGTAACTTAGCGACGCCTATAGCGACGCAGTCAATGGTAAAACAAATAACCGAGAGCATCCGAAAACTCAGATCTCAGATCTGAGTTTTCGGTGAGCGCTTGAGCAAGCAAGGTAATGCGTGCTCTCCCTCTCTCTCTCTTTCTTCTCCACACACACACACACACACACACACACACACACACACACACAAGGAGAGGAAGGAGAGCCATGTATGCTCCTTCCCTCTCCTCACTCTCATGTTCCCTTCCCCTCTTTCTCTCTCCCTCTCTCTCTCTCACACACATACATACACATTGTGTTTTAGAGAGAGAGAGAGAGAGAGAGAGAGAGCACATGCATAAACAAAAAATGCACACACACATGCATAAACAAAGAATGCACACACACATTGAGAGAGAGGAAAAGAGAGAGAGAGAGAGAGAGAGAGAGAGAGAGAGAGAGAGAGCATGCATAAAGCAAAAACTCACACACACACACACACATGCATAAACAAAGAATGCACACACACATTGAAAGAGAGAGAGAGAGATAAAACAAAGAGAGAGAGAGAGAGAGAGAGAGAAGAAGAAGAAGAAGAAGAGAGTCTTAACATTATAGGAAACTATCCCAAGAGACTTAAAGATCTAGTCGACGAGGAGTTGAACTCAAGACGTGTTATTCATGAGGGAAATGGCATAACCAATCTATCACACTTGGGTGATAGAAAAGTTATACCATTGTTCTCCTTTTATTGGTGTGCACACACACCCACACACACACACACCCGAGAATATAGAGTTTAATTTAACGTCGTAGGAAACTAATTCAAGAGACCTAAAGATCTAACCGACGAGGAGTTGAACTCAAGACCTATTATTCAAGAGGGAAATGGCATAACCAATCTACCACACTTGGGTGATAGAAAGGTTATACCATTTTTCTCTTTTTATTGGCACACACACACACCCACACCCACACCCACACACACGAGAAGAAGAGAGTTTTAACGTCGTAGGAAACTATCCCAAAAGACGTTAAAGATTAAGTTAGATGTAGACTTACGTTAAATTAAATTTAGGTTTATTTAAGTTAAATTAGATTAGATTTAGATTTATTTTTAGTTAAATTTATGTTTAATTAGATTTAGGTTTATTTACGCTAGATTTAGATTTACATTATATTAGATTAAATTTAGGTTTATTTACGCTAGATTTAGATTTACGTTATATTATATTATATTTAGGTTTATTTACGTTAGATTTAGATTTACGTTATATTAGATTAGATTTAGGTTTATTTACTTTATTTACCTGTTATTGAAGAGGGAAATGCATAACCAATCTACCACACTTGGGTGATAGAAAGGTTATACCATTTTCCCCTTTCTATCGTTTAAGATAAGGTTAGATTTAGATTTACGTTAGATTAGATTTAGGCTTATTTAAGTTAGATTAGATTAGATTTAGGTTTATTTTGAGTACAACGAAGGATTATACTGCCTACGCGTTTGAGACGCTACATCGGGGATAATCCCGTCTTGATGCAAACTCTTGCTGCGTCACTTTGTTGCCACCACCTGTCTGGATTGGTCGTCCTCTCCTTCGTGATATTTGAGACGAAGCTTGGATGAGGAGACGCATGCGCGACTACATGAGGAGAGGAGTGGAGGGATATCAGGAAGGAGAGGACGACCAGTCCGGATAGGCGGTGACAGCAAACTGACGCAGCAAGAGTTTGCATCAAGACGGGATTATCCCATCACCTGGGGAGTGGCGGTTGGGCCAGCTTCGAGGAGGATTTTGTCCCATGACCTGTGTCATGGATCGACGGGGTGGAGAGGTGAGAGTATTAAACTCTTGCATTGAAGTATTTGTATATGTGAGGCCCATTCACATCTACACAGCTAGTAGCCCCATTGGTATGTCTTTTACCCTTCAATGGGGCGAATCACCACATGTTCAATTAGGTTAGATTTAAGATAAGATTTTGGATTGAGTTTTTATATTATAGTCTATCTTCGAGATTACGGTAAAAAAATTAGAGTTAGACGAACGGTGAAAAGATCTACTGTGAAAAGATGTTAAGATGCTGTGAAATGCTACAGCTAGAGAAGAGGCAAAGGGGGGTTTTGTCCACTACATGCACTATCATGTAGACGTGGGTGTGTAGATTTCTTATACCCACAAATATAGGCATTGACCAATAAAGATGAGATTATAACCCGGTGGTTTCGATCTCCGTGCACCTCTGGACCCGGGTGTGCGGGGATTGGACATGACTAGAGAATGTGAGGTAGTTTACAGTGTGAACAAAGAGAGAGAGAGAGAGAGAGAGAGATAAAAGACGAAGAATGCCAATAGAAGATTAAATTTGTTGTCCAGGTTATAAGATTTTTGCCCTCATTATGAGTAGTGACGAGGATGTGGGGCCGTCCAACCGAAACACCTATCTCTCAACGAGGATCTTATATCCTTGTAATCAATGCAAGCATGCTGTGCAACGAACAAGACGCGTTTCTTTGCATCACGTTCGCGAATTTGGCGACTTCGATCCATCTATTATAGATCGAGTTGTTGTCAATTATAACTCGTCAGACTCTGACGCTGGCCAACATGCAGCAATCTTGCAACCCAATAGACGTGTTCGCAGGCACTTTGGTCAAGCAGCATATGTGAAGACACAAGATGTAGCCTCTGACAGCTCGGGGAATGATCATGCAGACCACATTCCCAACGAGGCAATGTTTAAGCCCGAGATTGATGAAATGATCGAGACGGTCATGGATTCAGAAAGGCTTATCTATGATGATATGAAAAGTAAAGCCGATACGCCATTGTATAATGGAGAACGTGTGAGTCTAGATTGAAAGCGCTCTTGGTTCTTCTCAACATGCAGGCAAAGTTTGGATGGAGTGACACTAGCGTCACAACGCTTTTCCGGTGATCTATTACAATTAGTTTACTTTAATAAAACTCTAAATGTATAATGATCTGATAGATTTTTACACAATTGTACTGTATTTTTATGTTGTGTAGATTGCTCAAAGAGCACATACTACCAGTTGATAATGTGATGCTAGATTCCCGAGAGGAAGCAAGAAAGATTTTGCGAAACTTGGGGATGGATTACAATTCGATCCATGCTTGTCCTAATATATTAATGACTGCATTCTTTTCAGAGGGTAATACATAGACATGGATAAGTGTCTGAAATGTGATTCCGAGAGATATCGAGTAGATCTCCACGAAATAAAAATTCCGCAAAAGGTTTTGCGACATTTTCCTCTGCTTCCTCGCATCAAGCATTTCTTTGAATGTAAGTCCATGGCCGCCCTAGCATCATGGCATGAGGAGAATAAATCGTCGGATGGTGTGCTCTGGATTCGTGCAGATTGCGCAGCCAGGAAACATATAGATGGAACATGGTCGGATTTTGCCAAGGAAGCTCGAAATTTGCGCTTAGGCCTGGCTATGGATAGCGTAAATCCATTTGGTCGAAGATCAACATCTTACAGTGTATGGCCCGTTGTCATCGTCAACTACAACATTCCCCGGTGCTCGACTACAAAGAAGGAGCACCTATGGCTAAGCTTGATTGTGCCGGGGCGATATAAAGTGAAGAATATGGATGTGTATCTTCGTCCACTATTGGAAGAGCTACAACAATTGTGGATTGGCATAGAAGTGGTGGATATGATCCGACACACATGTCGACGGAATGCTTTGATCAAAGGCATTCTAATGTGGACCATGCATGACTATTCCGGACTAACAGAATGCTCAAGTGATCTATTTACACTCCTCACTCAGACACTGTAAATCTTGGTTTTTCTCAAGATGATCTATTATCATGTGTATACATGCAGGGCTTCAAACAAGCGGATACAGAGCATGTGTCACATGTGGACCTAGACTGAATGCACGTAGGGTGCCCTCATTGAAGAAGCAAATCTGCGAAAGTCATCAAGCGTATCTTTCAGAGAATCATGTGTTACGCGATGGCTTTTTGGGAAGAGAGCCACCGAGGATGTCTGCACAAGCATGGTTAGAGCAGAAGGAGATGTGTGATGACGGATTGCCCCCAGGGATGAAGAGACTATCTTTATGGTACGAGTTACCATACTGGCCCTGACTCATGATCAATCACTTGCTCGTCCAATGCACATATTCAAGAATATTCAGTGCGCTCCGAAGCTTCAGTTTCGACGAGACGATCTTCACACTCATCTAGGCGTCGGCGCTCTAGTGGTGGCGGTTTGTGGGGATGTCGCCACCGATGCTTCGACACCGCCTCGTGTTCGACGAGGCTCTTTACCCTCCCCTTCTTTGCCCGTCCCGACACCAATCACGGCATCGCCATCAACACTAGGTTTTGCGTGGGTGACTGCCGTTCCTAGTAGCTACACACCACTAGCTACTCCTCCAGGAGCCACTCCAGTGGACACTCCTCGCTTCGGGACTCAGAATCCAGTGGAGACACCTCACGTCCGTATCCCTGTCGACACGCCGCTAGAGACCCCTGCCGGGACACCCAGGTTCACGCGTCAGCGGCGAGAGGGCTTGCCTTACTCCGTGGACTTCAGCGGTGGCATCATCTTGGATGATGAACGCAAGAAGGTCATTTCGTGCATGCGTGGTATTTTCTCTCAGGTGTTTAGACACTACATCCTAAACACCTGGAGTGAAGTATCGAATAATTTAAAAGACAGAGTCATCAACATATTCATGACGAGTTTCCCGTTCCAACACTGGATGACCGCTTCAATGAAGACGTGATGAAGGTTCGAATGCGTGAATACTACAAGCACAAGCGTTCCGAAGTGCAAAAAGCAATCAAGCATGGGTGGAACAGACCAGATTGGCTGGCCAAAGAAGATTGGAAGAATGCAAAGAAAGCAGCACGCGAGAATCGCGACAAGTGGAAGCAACAAAAGAAGGCAGCCAGAGCGCGAGTAGAGGCAGGGAGCTCGCACCACTTGGGGAGCGGCGGGTGGGCATCATTTGAAGCCGATTTTGTAAGTGTTTTCGCATTGCTCTCTATGTTTGATAGTTTAGGGTTTATGGGTTTTTAAATTCTAACATAATGGATTCTTTGTATGTTTTGACAGTGGTCGATGACAGGACGTGATCCCACACCGTACGAGCGTGAGTACGCAGGCAGGATGGGCTTAAACGCGCTTATGGACATTCTGAGTTCTCGCGGCGGCATGGTTAGTATTAGGGTTTATTCTTTTCTATTTGTTGTATTGTTTTATAAACGTCGCTATATATTTATACTTACAAAAAGCTTTTTTTTTTTTGCAGAATTCGACAGATACGCCGCTTGGACGCGATGAGACGTCTGATTAGACGACGTCAGTTTAGCCATAGCTAAATAGCATTAGTTTCTTTTTGTCATAGCTTATGTATCATGAGACGACTTTTATACGTCTTTTTGAAAACCATGTATATTTTTTAAAATGACAATGGTTTGTAACTATTACATTTGCAAAGTTCAACAATCAAGTGATTTTGCCTATGTGTACAATTGTCATTGATTTACTTTCATCAATTCACGCTTGTCAGTTTTGTATCTTTATTTTGCAAACAATACGTACTATGGATGATGGAGTGAATGGTTATATTGTCTTGTGGGTGACTATTTTGGGTCTGTATCTACCTTTGCACTTTTTTTCAAAGGTGAATCAATTAATGAAACATGCAACATGGTTGAATGCCCTGCCACCAAAATGTTTTCCTCTTGGGCGTCGCTATGAACGTCGCTATATGAGGCTCTGCAGCGTCGCTATAATCGTCGCTATATAGCGACACTTATAAAGACTATTATAGTGATGTTCCCGTATTGACGCTTGTAGCGACGCTCTTAGCGACGTCGGGGGTTATAAAAACCCAGTGTATTTCCGTCGCTAAAAGCGTCACAAGAGCACACAACCTCTTGTAGTGGTGCATGCCATTTTGCATTTGAAATAGCCCTTGAATCTGCAACTGCATTTGCAAAATTTTGTCCACACTTGTTATACAAAGTGAGCTTATACAGCCCACGACACAAAAGGTCAGATGCAACAATTTCATCACCAAAACTGAGATCATGAACTGTACCACTGTCATCCACAAATTTGACTATGAGACCAAGTCTAGCAAGTGTAGATAAAGACAAAAGGTTCTTTTTTATCCTAGGTACATACAATGCATCAAAAAGTATGAGATCCTCATCAAATAATGAAGAGGAAACCATTCCTTATACTCGATCACCTCAACTTAGAATCAAGGACAACCCCTCCTTTGAAGAACAACTGGAAGCTCATGACTCTTATGAAAAAGGTAAACTTGACTTGTGTCCTGCTCCTTCAATGGACATCATCATGACACAAGATGAGGAAGAAAGGTTACCTATGCACTCTATCTCCAAATAAAAGAGGAAAAAAGAGTCTTCAAAAGATCCAATAGAGCCTTTGTGTCCTCTGCCCAAACCCCTCAAAAACAGTAAAAAATGATAGCTCCACCTATTAGAGGGTTTTCCCTTAACTACGAGGGCTTCACAAGTCCTATCAAGGCTCATGTCTTGAAGCAGTGGATCATGGAATCTAACTTCAAGTCTGACTTTATTTGTTTACGGGAGCTAAAAGACTCTCGACATTCCTTGATGAGAAACCTGCTCAGATTAGGGTATGGTCATAAGTGGTAATGTAGTGACCATTTGAAAGGCAAAGGAGAAAGTTTTTACTTTGTTTGTAAAATTTTTACGATGAGCCCATTTTGAACAAGAGAGAGAGAAAAAAGTCCTTATGGGTCCCTTTGAGAGCCCACATTTTTCCTAATGACCAAAACAAATCTCTGACTTAGAGTCGATTTCTAAGCCTAATAGTCCTCCTTCCCTTGCCCTTATGGAGTTAAAAGAAGAATTAAGAAGAGAGGAGATCCTCATTGCCAAGGTTTCCTTGAACTGGACTAGGGATTTTTGGGCAGGGAAACTTGACTCCCTTTACCCAAGGATGTTTAAGCTTCTAAAGAGGAAAAAAATCAAAGACTGCATTCCCTTTCTAAAAAATCAGAAGAGAGATATTGTCAACTCTCACAAAGAAAATCTGGAAGTTATTAAGGATTACTATGCTGCCAGCTTTTCATCTCCTCCTAAAAGAGGGGTTGGTTCTTTGAATGCAAAAGCTAAAATAGCCAGAATCAGGAAAAAGATGGTTAAACAATCCATGGCTAGGCAATTTAACGAACCTCTTACAAAGGGGGAGCTAGGAAGGGCTATTGATTCTTTGAAACCTGGAAAATCTCCTAGTCTTGATGGCCTGCCCAATGAATTCTACCAGCCTTACAAAGAGTTCCTAATCCCTTACCTTATGTTAGTATGGCAGGAAGCATTGGCAATTGGAGCTCTACCCTCTTCTCTGAACACTGGGGTAATAAAATTAATCCACAAAAAGGGGGGCAAGAAGGACTTAGGCAACTGGAGACCAATAACTTGTTTGACTACTGTGTATAAGATCTTTACCCTTGCCCTAGCCAAAAGAATCAGTTTCATTATGTGCAGTACCATCTTACCAAAGCAAAAAGGCTTTATCAAGGGTAGATATATTTTGGATGCTATTATCACATTGTGGGAGGCCTTTGAACATGCTGAGGAAACAGACCAGAGCTTCAATTTTTCCAAAGCATATGATAGAGTTGAATGGGACTTTGTCTTTCAATCTCTGTTTGATATTGTCTTTGGCAAAAAAACTTATAAAATTTATTCAATTAGGTCTCCCCTATCTCAAAAAAATAAAAAATTCAATTGAAAACATATTAAGTGCATAAGTGAAGGGCGAGTTTAAAAATGAAAAGACAGATGAAAGTGGAAAGTCAAAAGACATGTGAAGGTGGAAAGTCAAAAGACTTTTTCTCTCCATATAAAGAGGTTTTCTTCTTATTTATTTTTCCTTTAGTGTTTTCTTCTCTTCAAAAGGGTCCTCTCTCTCTCTCTCTCTCTCTCTCTCTCTCTCTCTCAGTTGTATCCGTCCTTCCTAGCGAATATTGTTCCAAATCTACGTGCTTCATCATTGCCAGTTGCTACATGCTATATTTGTTGTTGAGAGAATCTTTGAATTAGGAATACCTTTTAATTTTTTTGAAGCCATTAGGAATACTTTTTAATTTTAAAGCATTGTTTGGGAATGCTTTTGCCAAAATAGCAGTCAATGGAGAACTCATTGGCCCTATTCATTTGTTAAGGTCCATTAGAGAGGGATGTCCAATTGCACCCTTGATTTACGATGACTGTTCAGATGCCTTGGGATGACTTGTTAAGGAAGAAAGGGCAGCTGGTAGAATGAAAGGTATTGCAATTCTTGGTGCCAGTAATCAATTATGCCTGCAGCAATTTGTTGATGACACTAATGCCATAATACACAACATGACATACAGACAATTGATACGTTTTGGTCTTGCTTAACCACTTTCTGTGATGATAGTGGCTCAATTATTGATCACAACAAAACTCATTTTAAAGCCTCATCTGATGAGGTCCCACTAATAGTCACTGGTTCTAGCTGCTCTCACATAAAGGGTGGCCACATATTTAGATTGTTGGGCATTCCTATGGGTTTCAAAGTGACCTTGGGTTCTCAATAAGCTCATGCAAAAGATTCTTGGATGGAATTACCAAGCCTTACTAGCCAACAAAGCCTTTGTACTTAATCACTATTTGATGCCCTCTCTAATTTACTTTTTGTCTTGCTGGCAGTTTGCCAAATACCAAATGCAACAAGCAATTGTTCTGTTCAGATCCTTCCTTTGGGGGGGGTAACCTGGACCAACACAGGTACCTAAAGTTGCTTGGGATGTGTGCTGCCTACCTAAAGCCAATGGAGGTCTGGGGTTGCTAAACCTACACAACGCATCTAGTAAATTAACAGCAAAATGGATTCCTAGATCCTTGGACTCTGGGGACTTTTGGGCAGTTCTATTAAAAAGACACATGGCTAGATTCAAGATTGAGAGCTATAAAGTCTAGGCTAACTGTACCCTCAGAGACTCTGTACTCTCTCCCATCAGAGTTTTTTGGGCAGTTCTATTAAAAAGACACATGGCTAGATTCAAGATTGAGAGCTATAAAGTCTAGGCTAACTGTACCCTCAGAGACTCTGTACTCTCTCCCATCAGAGTTTTACCCTATGGCTCTAGCCTTGTATGCAGGTTCTAGAATTCTTGGTAAGAGCTTAAGGAGAAATGCAAGCCAAACTGTTCTTTTTACTCTAACCTGAACTGTTTTCTGTAGGATTCACCTTGGTTTGGGCATTTTGAAAGCAGAAGGAAGCTTTCCTTGTGCAGGAAAGCTCACAAATGTTTTAAATCTGGGATTCATTCATGGGGAGACTTATTCAATGGCTCAAGACCTAAAGGAGATGTTGAGCTTCAGGCACAATACCATTTATCTCAGAAAGTAGCTGAATGGTGTCTTGAAAGAGTGCAGTGTGTGCTCACTCATTTTCACCTTCCTCCTAGAGGGGATTTTAGACAAGCTGATATGGTATGGTTGGCAAAGCAAATTTACCACTGTTTCAAGCCTAAGGCTAGTGTACATGACAAATTCAAGAAGAAGCTTAATAAGAAGTGGAACCTTCAGTGGAGCAGCAGGCAATGGACATACAGATTCCAATGTGTCCGGGCCTACACCTTAGAAGTCAAACACAGTACTTCACTCTGGCTCATTCTCCACAAAGTGTGGTAACAAAGCTCTAAGGATTGGCAATCAAGCAATTGAAGAGATTTCCCACCTCTTTTTCTCTTGTAAAGAGAGCGGACTCGTTCTTTCTAAAGTTCAAACCTGTGGACAATTATGGAATATGTAGACAATTGAAGTCATAGATCTCTTATCGGGAAAATGTAAGGATTTTGATCTCCCCCTCTGAAATATATGGAGAGGAATCATTTTATGGCTTATTTGGAGATCCAGGAATTCCTACATCTTCAGTTTTACTGATAGTCGTCCTATGGTTCTTCGTTTGGAGATGAAGAGGTCATCATATGCTCTTGTAGGAAAGTTAAATTCCAACCGATCGTGACTTTTCAATTAGTGTTGTGCAAAGAAGTATTCCCTGGTCTCAATGGAGAGAAAAGATTATTTTGTATTATTCAGCGTGAAGGCTTAGAATAAGAGATCTTTTGTATAAAACGAGTACGACCGGCTGCCTTCGGCGGCCTCTCTCTCTCTCTTCCTCCGGAATCCTCCCTCCCCCCTTTAGCTTGTGCACCAGGAGCTAAAGGATTCCCTCTTTTTTTTGGACTTTAGCCTTCAACTTGCAGATTAAGCCAAGTGTAAAGGTGACCCTCACTGCCGCTGTAGAATAGAATAGATATGACACTTTGTGACGGGGTGACCCTCTCCCTACTTGTGAGTCAATGTATTTTCCCTATTTTCAATTTCTAATTCAAAGCTGCACATTCTTTTAAAAAAAAAAAAGGCAATTGTGCGTGGATGGACATTGGACATGCAATTTCCACATTATTTTATGACGGTAGCGATTTATAATTTGTATTTGTAATTATAATACGTTCTAAATTGACCATTTGTTTTATTTTTGTAATTAGAAGGTGGAAGGTCAGGTTTTGTCTGCTTGTATAATCATGGCCACGAGGGGGGCAAAAACTAAATATAAACTGTAACGTTGATCCAAATTCAATACCATTTTAATTCAAATTTTGTGCGGGAGGCAGAAGTCAGAGAGAGAAGAGAGAGAGAGGAATCGAGGATGTGGGCAGGAGAGAGAGAATGTGCGAGAATCTAGGGTTTTAGAGAGAGGAATCTATAGACTCAGTATAGAGAGAGAGAGAGAGAGAGAGAGAGAGAGAGAGTGTTAAGGTCTTAGGACAATAAAAGATATTTATTTGGTATTTTCAAATAATAAAAAAAGCGCCAGACCGCAAAATGCATTCATGAAGGCAGGCTGGCCATGGCCATCAGCAGCCTCCGCAACCCACCTCCCCCCCCCACAGTGTACACTGCACACCAGCAGCAGAAGGTCGTGCAGAAAGAGCCGTTAGTTCTGTCTCTTAAAACCCCACAACCCATAAACCTTCTGCGTCCGCATTTGCACAACAGTACTCACCATTGCTTCTCCTCCAGCTTCTAATTAGTTCTTCTTCGCACTCCAGCTTCTACACACATTCTTCTTCTTCTTCTTCATCATCACCTCAATCGATCCCCTATCAACACTCGTATCTACACTGATCCCCAATATCTCCCGCCATAACCATTTGCAGCCTCCCCCCCATCTTCTTACTCTCTTCTCTCGCTCTCCACTTTCATTCTTTCCACCATGCCTTTCCGCAGAAAGAACCGAAGCTCTCTCTTCGGCAGCAGCTCTCGCTCCGGCGACAAGGAGAATGCCAACGTCGAGAACATGCAGGAGCCCCTTTTGCAGTCGCAACCCACAGGCCTGTTTCGATGCCACAGCGACAATAGCCAACGCTTCTGCTGCGACATCAATCCCAACACCATGGGAGCCCATCAGCACCAGCATCAGCGTGTGCTATCCACCAAAGAGAAGATGTCCAACCTTCTTCAACTCAATACTACCCTTGTCAAGGAGGTTTCTTCTCTGAGAGCATCTCAACTCTCTCTAACCATGAACATGGAGGATCTCTCAGGGAAGGTTCAGGCAAAGAGCCTAATCGTCAATGCACTAGAAAGTGAAAAGAAGGAGCTTGCTGAAGAGGTTAGTCAGCTCGGAAAGGCACAGCTTGCGGCTAAGGAGACTTTTGAAGCCGAGAAGAAGGATGTAGAGGACCGCCTTGAATGCGTTAGCCTCGTCGTAGATAATTTGCAGACTATGAACGGAGTTCTCGCAGAGGAAGCTGCTCGGCTAAGAGAGGATGCAGACCGGTATCTGACAGAGAAACACACGTTGCTTGCCGACCTGGATAAAATCCTAGGAGAGAAGAGCATTCTGGAAGAACTTGTCGACAGTCTTCGTGCCAGTGAAGAGTCATTTCGTAAAGAGGTGGAGCAAGCTTTGGAAAATGCAGAGTTTGAGAAGAAAAGCCTTTGTAAGGAGAAGCAAGCTTTGCTGTCAGAGAAGAATGATCTTCTCGCACAGAAGGATGACCTACACGAGGATGTACTGAGACTTACGAAGGAGAAGGCTAGTCTACTCTCTCAGATAAAAGACCAAGGGATAAGGCAGGAGGAGCTTCAAGGGGAGTTGTCTGTGATGGTCTCAAAGAACTGCGAAGCTGCTGCGCAATTGAAGGCTGAGAGCCAAACTTCCGAGGAAGCCCATAGAATGTTTGATGCTGAGAGGAGGGAGCTGCTTGCTAGCCGAAAAGAGCTTGAGAATTCCATTACTGGCCTGCGCAAAGAGCACGAACACTCTACCGAACAATTTGAAGCAGAGCGACAAGTCCTCAAGGGAGAAGTCAAACAACTCGCCTCACACATTACTCAGCTGGCTCATGAGAAAGAAGAGCTACATCAGTGCCTGGAGAAGTTGAAGAAGATGAAGGACGCCATGCAAACGCGGGAGATTTCACAGCAGGAAGAGCTCAGCAAGTTGCAAGGAGAGGTCGACGAATCACAGCTGAGGATCCAAGGCTTGCTAGCCCAGGAAAAGGTGCAACAGGATGAGCTTTGCAAGCTACACAGAGAAGTTCTGCTTACCAACAACGCTTCGAAGGAAAGCCAGATTCAAGCTGAAGCAGCTATGACCAAAGCAGTCAAGGAGAAAGATGACATTATTCAGACTCTTCGAAGCCGCGTATATGATGCAGAAACCAAAATTGGCACCTTAGAGGGAGAGCAGGAGTCATGGAAAAGTAAAGAAAGTGTGCTGCAATCAAACATTCTCTCATTGGAGTGCAAGCTATCTTCTTTGCAACAATCTCTAAACGAAGCGATAGCGCAAGCAACTGCGAAAGGGGAAGAGGCATGTACCTTCAAGGAGAAGCTTGACAAAGCATCCCAGGCTATCACATCTCTTGAGGGCAAGTTTGCGGCAGAAAAAGTCAAGCACAAGCTCTTAGAAGCTCTCATTCAAACAATGAAAGGAGACCTCCTTGTAGCTGAAGACGTGGCAATTCAAGCAAAGAACAAAGCAGTTGCTGTTGAGAAAGAAGCAGGGATGGCGATTGAGAGGAAGGCAAGAGAGGCTTCCCAGAAGATTGGGGCACTTGAAAGCAAGCTGGCAGCTATGGCAGAGAGGCAAAGTGACCTGGAGAATCTCATACTTGTCAAAGAGAATGCATGCAAGGCAGCAGTTCAATCGGAAAGTGTGGCGAATGCGAGGTTGAGTGGCTTCCTGGGGAGCTTACAGGAAAGAGGGAAGGCTATGGAGGTTTACTTTGAGGATTTGAAAGCAGCCATGTTTGAAATACAGAACAATGCCATGAGGGCTAACCAGGGCATTACATGTCTGCAAGCGGAGTTTGCGGGGATGATGGACGTGAAGGTTAATTATGCGACAATAGGCAACGGCAAGGCGAAGAAGAGGAGGGGTAGAAGCAGAGCGTCGAAGGCATGCCATCCCAATCAAGTTTGAATTCGAAGCTGTGAAGTCGAATTCATTTTTTCCCTTTAGTTCTGGTAAAATGTCATGCAAACCTTGCCATGAAAGTAACCTACCTCACGATGGGGAGCGATTGCTGAGGTTGCAGGTTTTGGGTTTTCCCTCGTTTGCCATCTAATTCGTGTCATCACTATCATGCCATGCCTTTGCCTTAGTTGTCATATGAATATGATGATGGTGATGAAGAGTCTGCGTCCAGCAGACTCCCATGGCAGTAACGCTGTACCGTCATTTTCTTTTTATGCAGTGTAGCCTCGTTGTGGACTTGTGGTGTTTTTTAATGGTGTTTTATTTAGTCTGGACTCTGGACACAAACACACACACTCACAGTTCACTCACACACACACACTCTCTGAGAGTGTCTCTCTCTCTCTCTCTCTCTCTCTCTCTCACACACACACACATGACTCATGAGGTTCCTGAATACATAGGAACAATACTTTTCCACTGTTGCCAGCAGACGTACCATCAAAAAGAGCTTTTCAAGTCCTGTTAATTAGTTGTTACATAGTTTCTGAGCTAACTATATTAAGTCATGTTTGAGTAAGAGCTCTCCTTCCAAGAGGAACAAGGACCAAAAAGGGTTTTCCAAAAGGAACAAGGACTAAAAAGGGGTTGAAATCTACTAACATAATATGATGGAAGGGGGAGGGCTTTACAAGTGTAGCAATTTGCGATTTGAAGGTTAAAGTTCAAAACAAAAACAAGCCCCTTTACACACGATAAAGAGGAGAGAGAGGCCGTCGAAAACAGTGGGATGTACTAGTTGTGAATATAAGATGTCTTTGTTCTTTTTGTACAACTTTTGCATTTTTTGGAATAGTTTGGATAGTATGAGAGTATTTTCATAAAGTCTTTTTGGTTATTGGTTGAAAGGAAAAGTAGTATCTCCATAGTTGGGTCTTGTGCAAATAAAGAGAATTTTTTAATGTGGGAAATTGCAAGGGGCTTGATGATTCTTCCTATACTATATTAGCTTAGAAGGCTTCTACAAGGTGAGAATACACCTTCTTTGACTCACCTTGTAGAAGCTTTCTAAGCTAATATAGTAAAGGAAGAATCATCAAGCCCCTTGCAATTTCCCACCAATAGGTCCAGAGCTTCTAGGGCCTTCTAAGCTAATATAGTAAAGGAAGAATCATTAAGTCCCTTGCAATTTCCCACCAAGAGGTCCTCCGCTTCTAGGGCTTTGAAGTTAACTTGGTAAAAAACATACTATAACAAGTGATAAAATCACAAGGCTTGCCAAAAACAAGACATAATTAAGAACAACACTAATTTAGGAACAAAAGAACACCTTGATTATGTTGTGTGTAAAGAGACTTAACTTAGATATTGCCTTGGGTAATATTTAGCATCTTGACTTCATCCTCTACAATCAAAATCATTAGTTTCCTCACTAAGTTGGAAGCCACAAGAGACTAGGAGACGAGTTTAGATCAAATGCCAACTCCCCATGAGACTAAACAATTGATAGATGGTTAGAGAGGGAGGTTCCATGTAAGAACCAAAAATGGATGTGCTAGAAGATCCCCAATTGCCCACATGGTATCATGGACTAAAAACGCTTTTGGGAGAATTCAATCTTATAGAAAAGAAGCTTTATAGTGCAAGCATGAGCTTCAATTACTATCATGGACTAAAAACGCTTTTGGGAGAATTCAATCTTATAGAAAAGAAGCTTTATAGTGCAAGCATGAGCTTCAATTACTATCAAAGCTCCACAACAAGAAAATAGATATGCTCCATTTTTGGCTCTCAAGGTTTTTCCTAATGAGAATTTGCACTTAAACATGGAGTTATTAGATGGATTGTAAATTACAACACATGAATCACATAGACTATTTGCAATGAGTTGAGCACCATGACAAAAAAAGAGCACTGTAGCAACATCATTGTTGTTTAGTGTTGGGTCTCTATTATTGTTATTGGAGTTTGATTGGTTAAATTGTAGGGGATAATTGTTATTCAAGAGTTATTAGTGTTTAAACCCTCAGTTACTGTTACTGTTACTGGAGATTGATCTGTTAAAGTTATTAAATAGTTATTGGTGTTTGAAACCTCAGTTACTAAAGATAGCATTGTAGAGTCTATATCCCGTATCTCCAAAATACCCAATAGATCAAGACGTCCCTGAACTGAATCCTCGCTTAATGACATAGCTTCATTATAGAGTGTAATTCCTTTGGAAGAATAGAATCTACCAAAAATGCAATAAGTATTCATAATCAATTAGCTTCAAATATAGCGTAAAAATCTCTACATTCATTCAATATAACCAAACGGAGGAAGCTAGGCAGAGGAGATGATCTCCCTCTTCCTCTACCAGCCAGCCATGCAATTTGCAAGAGCTAGTCATCCCTAAGTCCAATGCATTAAGCTTGTTCTTTTGCAAGACGACAACCAATAACACCCACAACTCTCCATCAAATTGGGCTTGCTCAAGAAGAAACACCTTGGATCTTGCTCGGCCACCACCCCTACAGAAGTCACATGCTATAAAAGTTGTACTTGATGCACTAGAACGATCCATTGGCATGTGTGGGTTCTCTTGATTATCAATTGCATGAGAGATAGTGTAAGGGTGTTGTCATGCATCACTGCTACATGCAAGAATCTAGACTTCAATAGCCATCACCAATAGAACCATCACCAATAGAACGGAATTACGGCAGACACACACACAACCAAGCAGATGTCAATACCTTCATAGTTTTTCTACTTTTGTCATTAAGTTGGCCTCAATCTGCAAACTGCATGAGAGTAAAAGACAATTGAGAGAGGGAGGTGAGCCATTTGTATTAGGGTTGGAGTTATTTGTATTAGGGTTGGAGCTGGTGCAACAAACAAAGAAGAAGGGGGGAGGCGCAAAGCAAACTATTGTCCCCGTCGCGCCTTCTCTTCAAAACTGCAGAACACGCACTCCATAGATACTTACCAAGGCAATTTGGTTTCGATATCTTTATTCCCGGACCACCAAAAAACCCTAAGGTGTTATTACCATCAAATGTCGCAAGGCGCGCGATGAGTGAGTGAGTGAGAGAGAGAGAGAGAGAGAGAGAGAGAGAGAGAGAGAGAGAGAGAGAGATAGAGATAGAGAGATAGTTCTATTATCGTCCTGGGAGGTCAAATATGACCTATGGGACCAAATGAACATGTCACGTGGTGTGAGTGGAGTTCATAAGTGACTCTCGATGCTCAAAAATGGCTGAAATGAGCGTTGCAATAGAGAGTCCACATCGTGGTTGGGAGAGGAAGGTATGTAGGGAGAGATCATGGCTGAATATATGGGGAAAAGAGGACCTAATGTGGTCAAAAGCTGAGCACTCAAGTAGTGTGTGGTACTCACTCTCTCGCACTTGACGAGGGCATAAGGTGCAAAGTCGATGACACTCCTCGCCAGTGCCCCAACGTCCTGTCTCGCAGCGTAGAGAATGGGAGCTAAGACGAATGGAGGCAATGGTGCGGATCGCACTCAACGGGATGGGCTCAAGGATGTAGGAATGGGTTCGGTTACCTCGTTCCGACAAGAAGAAAGATTTGTAGTTTGGGGCAATGTGTGTGGTGTAATGGTTGAAGCGAGAACCTCCGGATTTCTCCCAAGCCGTGATACATTGGCGTTGTAAGAAGGCCTCATTAACTTGGGAGTCGATCGACGCATCCTTGACCAAGTGACATGCATCCCATCTTCCAAACCATTTCTTGATATCAAGCATCCACCCCGAACTTAGTATTTTGCTCTTGCATGTCTTTTGAACCATTTGACTTGCTTCATATGCGATTCTAGGAAGTCGATGCAAAGGGCTACGTTGAGTCTTACGCATGTACTCCACAACCCTTTGCATGCCCAAGACCTCAATGGGAAGCAATCCGGACTCAAGAAGTAAGAGCATGTAGGGTGTTTGTGTCTTGACTTGGAGAAAGTTGGTGAGAAAACGCTTTTGGACATTTTCAAACTCTTTCCAAGTAGACTTCCCGATGCTTCCACTCCACACCTCCACTCCATAAAGAAGCACCGGTGTCACCAATGTGTCAAAGAGGTACTTTTTGAGAGCCCAACACTTGATCTCTCCTGCATTGCACATGTTCTCAAATGCATAATAAGCCCTCTTTCCGGCTTCCAAGCGACGCATTGCACAATCCTTCCATTTATGATTGGATGGAACCTCAAGGCCAAGGTACTTGAAGTGATCTACCACTTCAAGTTTCTCATTGTTATATACAATGCATGGATTTTGATCATTGAGGGTCTTTACAAGCATAACCTTGGTTTTGGATCCATTCACGATCAGCCCGCTATGTAGGCAAAAGCGTTCCAAGACACTCATAAGCTTTTGTGCATCTTCTAAGGTATGTGCCAAGAGCACTACATCATCGGCATAAAGCAAAAGCATGATCACCGCATTTCCAATCTTAACCTCTTCTATGCCTTCTTGCTGCATAAAGTCAAGAACCATGCATTCCACTTCATCAATGAGTAGCCCAAAGAGGGTTGGGGAAAGTGGGCATCCTTGTTTGACACCATAGTGCTTGCAAAAAATTCTGAAATTCCGTCTCCCATACGTAATTGACATATCACTTTTTGGTAGATGCGAAAGACTGCATGCATAAATTCTCTCGGCACTTGAAGGCTTTGCATACGTCTCCAAAGATTTCCTCGCGGTACCATGTCAAAAGCTTTCTTGAAATCCACAAAGCAACAATACAACTTTTTTCCTTTCAATCGAGACGCTTCCATAAGAACTCGAAGAGTGACAAGGTGATCAATAGTGCTATGATGCTTTCGAAAACCTGCTTGGCCAAGTGCACGTTTGCCATTCTTTTCAGCCCATTCACTTATCTTCATCTCCATGATACATCCAAATAACTTTGCCATTAAAGAACCAACCATTATAGTGCGATAGTTGTTCACATTGTTTACATCTCCTCCTTTGTGCAAAGGTTTGATCCAATTTGCACTCCAATCATGAGGCATGCCATACTGAAGTGCAAGGTTAAACATATCGCATATCCAATATCGTGTTTTCTTGCTTGTCCATTTAATCATTTCAGCCTTGACACCTTGAAGGTCACCTGCCTTACGAGTAGCAAGTTTCTCAAGCGCGCGGCATACATCTTCAATGGTAAAGAAGGGAGACATAAACGGAAGGGAGCTACAACATTCCATCTTATCAACATTGGGTTGCTCATAGAGATTCTTACAATGCATATACATATCCTCAAGAGTCAAGTCACCAAAGCTCTCAATGCGCTTGCCTTTTAGATTTTGCCAAAACTTGCCACATGCATGTGCTTTCTCTTGTGCTAAAAGAAGTTGTTTTTCGACTTCCCACCTTCTCCTCTTCTTTTGAACAAGTGCTTTGTATGTGTGTGAACATTCCAAGTAAACTTCCTTGTCTTTGATTGCATCCAATCTTAGCAAGTGTTTTCGGGCTTGACTACATTCCATGTCAAACCATTTCTTCTTGGTGCTACCCTTCTTAGACCTTTTGCAAGATATGTGTTTCACCGAAAAGCATTCCTTCGCACAAGAGAAAATTACTTCTTTGAAAACTTTCCACTTGCATTCTAATATTGGGCTCTCTTGATGCTCTATCATGCTTAACATTTGGTCCACCATATTAGCATATATAAGTGCTCGTTTGAAGTCTAGACATAGGTACAAATGATTCACATCATGATTGGAGGCTACATGCTCGGGCCGTTTACCACACTTGAGGTCAATACATAACATCCTATGATCCGATTCCGGATTCCATTCACCAAGAGTAAAGCTTTGTATGCATTCTAGAGTGGATTCCGAGAACAACATATAGTCAATCACGCTAGCACCGTTGTGCTTTCTACATGTAAAGTCATTGGTGCCTTGCCATAGAGATACACCATTTGCAATGAGCATTCCGGTACTATTGCACATATGTAGAAGTGACTTTCCATAGTGATCCACTTCTTTTGCATCATTAGAACTTCGATTATACATGTATGAGTCATCCATTCTTCTTGAGACATGCGGCATGTCTACTTGTTGTGTGTCGTGTTGTAGCATATTTGTGCGAGCATTCATGTCTCCAAAAACAATGACTTCACCTTGATCCTTGTAATGAGCAATGTCTTCCTCTAGTTCAACAAAGGGCTGATCTCTATCTATATTCAGGCAAGCATAAAAGTTGGAGTCATAGAGAGAGAGAGAGAGAGCTGAGTCGGCAATACCAGTGCGTCCCCCGCCTTCTGCATCAGTCTCCCAGTCTCCCAGTCCACCAAAAAACCCCAAGGTGTTATTACCATCAAATGTCGCAAGGCGCGCAATGAGAGAGAGAGAGAGAGAGAGAGAGAGAGAGAGAGAGAGAGAGAGAGGGAGAGAGCTGAGTCGGCAATACCAGTGTGTCCCCCACCTTCTGCATCAGTCTCCCAGTCCACCCTCTCCTTCATCAAGAGCGTCTGCATCACTTCGCTCGTCTGCCCGATATTCTCTCGGATAGCATCATCCATCGCAAGTTTAAAGCAGGGAAAACACTCTCGGCTTGCGGGCTCGGTAGCCACAAGTGGCACGCACAATACGGGCAGAGGCACGAGAGACGCGATGAGAGAGAGAGAGAGAGAGAGAGAGAGAGAGAGAGAGAGAGAGAGAGAGAGAGAGAGAGAGAGAGAGAGAGAGAGAGCAGTCCCATACTCCCACTCTCTGTTTCCTGCTATGGCCCCCACCATGCGCATATAGACCTTGCCATGCCCCCACATTATCAGAGAGAGAGAGAGAGAGAGAGAGAGAGAGAGAGAGAGAGAGAGAGAGAGAGAGAGAGAGAGAGAGAGAGAGGGTACTATCGAGCAGACATCAACACAGAGAACATGGCCAGTCTGCCGTTCTTCAACTCCTTCACCTTCAACTCGGCGAAAGCCTTTGGGTCGTCAGCCAGGCCGAGGGGGTTGAAGGAGCCATCGGGGTATATAGGGTCCTCAACCTCACCAAGGGGTCCACCTGCAACACGGTACCCCTCAACGCCCAGGATGACTTGACAGGCCCAGATGGCCAAAATGCTTTGCGCACGGACAAGGCTTGGGTTGCCAAGATAGTCAAGGCCGCCATCTACGAAGATCTGAGAGCCAGCCTTGAACCACACAGCTCGCCAAACTTGACACCGTTCTTTGCCAACAGCTTGGGCATCACACAGTCCAAGGCTCCCAACATTGCCCATTTGGAGTGGATCACCTCCAGGTCCCTGTTCTCGGCGAAGGTCTCAGGGTCTGCGGCCAGACCAGCTGTGTCCCACCCATAGTCACCAGGGAACTCACCAGTGAGGTAGGATGGGGGAGAACTAGAGAATGGGCCCAGGTAGAGAAGGCGGTCAGCACCGTACCGGATATTGCCATATGAGGACTTCTTGGGGGCGATCATTTGAAGGCGGGCCTCACCTGTTCCCACCTTGCGAGAGAGCTCATTGACGAGCTTCAATTGCTGCCCGCTGAAGACACAAGAGGAGAGGAAGGCGGAGAGGAAGGTAGTTGTTGCTGCCATGACTACGGCTTGCTTCCTTCTACCCTTTTTTCTTGAATGCGCACTACCTCTACAAGCCATCATTAAAATTTTCATTTTTAAAATTCAACCAACACCTCTACAAGCCATCATTAAAATTTTCAATTTTAAAATTCAACCAACGCTAACCAGACGACACTCATTTCAAAGATTGACACTAAAAACTGAACCACGTTCCAACTCTTTTTCATTACCAATAAAAATCAAGACATGTATATCATTAGTTTTAGACACTCTTCGTTTAAATGAGTGCCCACTATCTTGCTTCAACCAATCAATATTTTTTGTCTATCAAAAAATGCTTGAAAATAAACAAAATAAATTAAAAATATTTTAGTCAGCAAAAAGACAATGCATCGCTATAGCCTTTGCCCTTTGGGCAGGCCAAAAATTGAATAACTACTTTGGAGTTGAAACATATATGCCTATCAAGGCCCATGGTCGTAGGGTAGCAAATAGTGGCCAATCATTATTGTGTTAATGGATGGAAATTTTTTCAGTAACCGATAGATCAATGCCACCTCAATTATTTGATTACAATCAATTTGGAGTATGACACCTCAGTTGTTGTCATGCAGTGAGAGTTTGTCACCTCAATTGTTGGAATGCTAAGTCTCTGTGGTCGTGCAATGGTTCAATCATGTCAGCAGCTAGAATGCACACTGCTCAAGTTTTGCCAAAGCTTGCCACCTAAACATATTGTGTACGCCTGCAGAATTGTCTCTCTCCACTTGTACGCTTGCATTTGGCCTTTCTCCCCTGGACACTTGACGACCAGGTAAGGTCGTTGCGTGACCTTTCCCACACATTATGTGCTCCCCCATGGCTCTTGGCCTTCGTTGGTTACCATGGGGTCACACATATTACAGAGAAAGGTCACTGGACGACCTTTCCCTACACCTTCAAAATTCAAGCACTTTTCAGAGTAGGCAATGGAAAGTGTTTGAATTCTGAAGGGTAATGATGCTTGTCAAAAATCGATGCCGAGTGTGTTTTAGGGTTGATTTTAATTTTGATGGGCATTTTATCCGATTTTGGGTATTTTACTTGTTTATTGGCATGCCGAAGGCCCTTGAAAGCTTTAGTGATGATGCCTACTCTTTTTCCTCCGGTATTTTAGGTTCCTCCTATTTTTGGAAAATTTGTGTTGTCCCTCTTATGATTATTTGGCTCATTCGGTCTTGAAATTGTTTTAATTTCTAGGTAGAGTTATTATTGGTTACTCCTACTTTAAACAAGTTCTTTCAAAGGAATATAAGGTTGTTGCTATAGGGTAAAACCCTCCCAAGTTAAGGGAATTGAATTTCGGGTGTTGTCGGGTAAACCCCCCAAGTTAAGTGCATTGAATTTGGGGTTCCTTGCTCAAAGGCAATAGGGGATTATGAGCGTAGCACATTCGCACACTTTTGTGATAACATTTTGACTAATGAAATCGGTTTTGGCTGTTTCTCATGAAAGCTCTGAATGGTGGGACCAAAGCAAGAGATAGAAGGAAAAATGGAGTAGAGAGTGGCAATGTTAGTAATACTCCACCAAAATAGGTGGAGTTAGGACTTCCTTAACATTGTTTCTACGTGACAAGCAAGATTGATGAGAGGTCAACTTTGCCGGAGTCCTCATGCACATCATACCTATCTTGATTGTTGAGGAGTGCTTTTGATAGCTCATCATGGTGTCAGAAATATGTAGCCATGTCACAACATCGTACCTGGGAGCCCTTGCGCAAATGCAATAGGGGACTATCTTGAGCGCTTACGAGCACTTTTGATAGCTCATGTTGGTGGAAACCTGTAGCTATGTTGCGAAAGGGTTCGGTGGAGCACATCCTACTCGTGCAGGGAGTCTTCAATTGCTTATGTAACAAAACATCAAACTAGTTTCACAACAATACATGGATGTGCGAGCGGATACACTGCCAGCAAGGCTCGGTCTTGAATTAAACGACACACAGATCTAGAGTCACTCGCGATATTGAATATCATGTGTGCATCTTTTATCTTTTGTCGAGTCTCCGACAGTTCCTAAACATGGGGGTGTTCTTCTCATTGTGGTTTTACCCTAGCAGCATGGCCACAACTAAGATTAAGGGTCTGCTTCATTGGCAACTAAGCTCGAGGGACATTCGATCGATGTAAGAGCTCGCACAGTTTTATCTTTAAAGTAGTCAGAGCTAACCAGTTGACGCTTTGGTTTCAAAACAACATGCACTATAAGAGAAAAAATCGAGAACCGCCAACATTGTCGTGGATTAACAAATGGATATGAAGAGAGAAAACTTTGCGGCTGCGGTAATAAAAGTGGCAATTGCCGCGGCAATGATTTGCAAGCAATAAACACAATAATGTTCGCTAATATATATCAATGAATATTACCACGTTTATTGTCGTGTATATAGCCGTGTTTATTACCGCTACACGACTTCTCAAAAATAAAGGTGCTCATTTGGGTCCCACTCAATTTTGGGTGTACTGCGTAGGATGTCTACTGCTGATTTTTTGAGACTAAAGTGTCCATGATGCTTCCTTATGCTCTCAGCCAGTGCAAGTATGCTTCACAATTGCAAAAACATGCAAAAATCACTCAATTAAGCCTTTGTAAAAATTTTACGTTTTCTGACTCCGCCTTTTGGCTTTTGGTCAACAAAAATAGGGAAAAACACCCAAGTCAATATGTTAGTAGGGTAAAACCTACCCTCTGAACCCACTAGTGCAATCAGAATTTTAAAATTTGGTCTCCAGAACCCCCTTGAGACATCCTATGCGTAGGATGTCTATGTTTATAGAATTGCAGGTTTTCTTCACAGAATCCTTGCAAATGCTCTTTTATACGCACAGCATCAGTCACTCATACAAAAATATCCACAAAAGCATGTTTAATGCATTTTTACCCTCAAAAGCACACTTTTCCATGATTTCAAATGCAATCAAGCACTTTAGCAAATAATTCAGTGTTGAATAGCTCTAGATCAGAATCGGATCACTTACCTAAAGCTACTCCTACAAATCATATGGGGTTTTGCATCTATGAGTAGAAAAACGCTTCACCGCCACACACGGACTAGTAAACGCTTTTATCACCTCACAAATCACTCGACCACCAACAACTACTCTAATCCACAGATCCTAACTAAATCTATCTAGTCGCAGACCCTCGGCAAGACACACGCTTCCTGGCTATCCACTTGATCGTGGAATATCCTCTTCCGGATCCACTTAAGAAAAACTCTTTCTTTAGCCGAAACTAAATCAAGCAACCATCACACGAGTGTTAGTAGGAAACCTACGTAGGTCCTTGTGTCCCCGGTAGCTGCGCCAATGTTGGACGGAGCGACTCACACACCCATGAAGTGCATGTAAACACTACCTAGATCAACATAATGTCAATCGAGGACACATATGACACGATAGGCACACGGAGGAAATCTCTTAAGCTTGTCAGGCTGAGACCATCCTACACATACAACACTCTAGAAGGCAAACTAAACCACAATCAAAAACCTCGCTTCTCTCAACTACACCACCTAGCAACATACACATATACGGAAGGTAACTCACCTAATCATGCCAGATTCGTAAGAAACTTAAGGAACACCGTCCCCTCACTAGGATACACCTGTCCCTAAGCTTCTACACTCAAAACCCTCACTCTAAACCCATCTGCGAAAAACGCGTAGGATGACAAAACAAAATTTTGAAAGTGTTCGAAACTGAAATTTATGAGTACCTATGCGTAGCTTATGTTGCCATGATTCTATAGACTACTAGCACGCAGAAAACAGACATCGTTTGATACACTTACGGCCACAAATAGCTCGTAGATGCATCGGCGTGTGTGCTTCATCTCGCGTGGAATACTTGACGTTGTCGCGTAGCTCTCCTTGAGCCTACAGCAATGGTGCAGTCGGATCTCCAATGTGTTGAGCGAGCCGGGCGTAGCGAGAGGATAAAGCTCACGCTCACTCTCTTTCTCTCTCACACACAATAGACGGCAGCGCTAAGTTTTGATTATGAAAAGTCCTCCTTTTACAAAATGACCTAGGTACCTTATATACTAAGGCTACCTTAGGTTTAACAAAAAATGGGGTTGAATGGGTCAAATGGCTTTGTATTTACAATTTGGAAGTGCCATTGCACCCCGGCTTCTGAAACTAGAATAACTACTCATTACCAATGACATTTATAGCCATAATCCGTAGCATTTCATAACTCGCAAAAAATAAGACTTTGGTACGAAACTTGAGTTATGTTGTGTTGTTGACCTAGCGGTCAACACTATGCTTCTGTACCTAGTGCCTACGTACATGCATAAACAAATATATATGTACACCCCCCCTTATAATTTAAGTATTTACAACTAGATACTCTCTACAATTAAGAATAATGTAAGTATCTACAATTACGTAAATGTAGTCATCGTTTTGAGTAGAGATAAAGAGCTATGGTTGTAAATGTAGCCATCATGTTTTGTTGTGCGCAGTGCGAGAGTGCTTTGAAGAAGAGCTTCTTTATTGTGCTACTTGCACAACATCTCTTCACAACACACCTGCTTGTTTGAGAGATTACTATACACATTACATGCATGCCTCCATTCTAAGGTATTGTGCCGTTGAAAGCTTTCCAACTAATGCCGCATCCGTAGAGAGAAAGAGAGGAAGAAAGAAAGAGATAGACAAAAAGAGTGAGAGAAAGATAGAGAAAGTAGAGAGAAGAGCATAGAAAGTCATTTTTGAACTCCATCTTGGGGACGTTAAAAAGATCTTTTTCAAATCACTCTATAGAAGCCTCTGCACTCTCGCATGACGCACCCCATAAAACGATGGCTTCTATCTCTACTCTCTTTCTCTCTCTCTCTCTCTCTCTCTCTCTCTCTCTCTCTCTCTCTCTCTAGCGAGGGATTTCCCTGTTAGGCGAGCCGTCACCCTCCCCAGGCCCTCAGCCTCCCCTTGGCGAGGGGCTGCCCTTAGGGAGGCCTTAAGCACAGTCCCTCCTCCCCTCAACAAGTTCGGCCTGCTACACGCACAGCCCGATTTCATTTGGTGGTTCTTCTTTTGTCGCACAACTCACCTTCTCGCCCTATTTGGTGGTTCTGCTTCTACCGCACAGCTCGCCTCCTACACGCACAGCCAAACTTGCTTACTTGTGTTTATCTCCAATAGTAGCCCTTGACTTCTACACGCACAGCTCGCTGTCTCCGCACATCCCGCCTTCTACATGCACAGCTCGCCTTTGACCTCTTGCCCTTGCCCGACTTGGCGTTCCTTTGACAGTAGCCCCAATCGACGACTTTCTATTGGTTGGCCGCATTCCCACCATGGAAACCCCGAACAACAACCATGGCTACCTGGGCCTCATCCCGA